>NW_023594250.1:0-15126 GCF_014839805.1 Manduca sexta
TTAGCGCCACGTTCAGAACAAAATTAGATACAGTCAGCACAAAATTACCTGATCAAATTCAATACTTTAAAACACTCTTACATATTACTTTAACCCTAAATGTCCTTTTTTTCTTTATCTATCATAAAGTAAAACCTTTAAAGCTTATTTCAGTGAGAAAGAAACGATTATTGACAAGGACGTAGTTTAAATATGATTTGAAACTTTGTCCATCATGGCTTTACTGTTAATATATTATATTTCAATTAATTTTCCATCACATTGTTGCGCAGAGCAAACATTAAAATCACTAAACGCACAAAAACACGGCCCGGCACATAACAGGGCACTTATGTGCTAATCTAGTGTGCAGTAAGTTAATACATACATAATAGGTGTGATTACCTGTCGGCCGCCCGAAGCAACGGTAGCAGCGATGTGCCAATCTTTTCCTTATTGCGCATGGTTTACATGGATTTAAGATGCCGACTAAGCTTATTGCTCTATGGATAATAATTCTCTATGCCGATGTAGCTAAACACGATATTTGTAATAACAGAATATATATATATATATATATATATATATATATATATATATATATATATATATATATATATATATATATATCAAATGTAACGCAAATATAGGCTTTGTTATTTGAAAAAGTGTACAATTGGAATTTTCATCTTAATAAATCTTTCGTGGAAGAGTTAAGTGGACATTAATTTTATGCCCCGGAGTTTCTTTCACGTGCTGGTATACATCGTAATATGGGGAAGAGTTAAATGGATTAATTTGATTCTTGTTTGGTTCGATTTATAGTTTCATCCGGTTGCAGCGACGATAGCCTAGTTGTGTCTGGAACGGATACACAGGCTAATCCCGGAACGCAACACACGTGGGCCACTATGGCGGGTTTTAACACCTTGTACGGTGATTACTATCCGGGCGGATATAAAATATATCCTATCACCAGTTTCATTGTAGTGTAGTGTAGCCGCGATGCCTTACATCCTTCTTCGTCTTCCCTTACGTCTTTTATTCACTGATAACCTCTTAAACTTAAACTGTTGTCTTTACATTAAACTGAAAACTGCTAACAACCTTTTATAAAACCCAAAGTTCCCACAGACAAATATCGATTACATTTAATAACATACACTTTCGAATTATCATTAATAGAATAACTGGTCCAATATTTATCGCCTAGAAACTACGGCATGTGAATCGTGCTAGAAATGCGCTAGTACGCAATATACTATTAAAAGGAGTCAACGCTCCCAAGCATGTAGCTATGCGTATGTAATAACAACAGCTACTGTTTGCCGTCGCAACCGACTAACCACTACGCGACAACTATGAGGATCTCTTTGGAGTTGATACTAACTCTGGTTGACTAGGGAATGTTTACAAGCTTGCTGTAAGACGGCGCATTTGATTTTCAATATGTGCGATAACTTCGTGACAATTGTATTCTAGAATTGATATTCAGAATTGACTAATAACTGATTTATACTGATTTATTATTATTTACATTTACAATAATTTACACATATTTTGTGGATTCACATGAGACTAATTTCTGATTTTCTTAATTTGTATATGTAAGGTTATATAAGAAAACCCAGCGTAAAGTAATATCTGTGTTTTAGATCGATACATTTAATGTCCTTGTATGTATTCACTGCTTGTTTATTGATCAAGATATTGGTCTGGTAGAGTAAAATTATAACAGTATTATAAAGAAATTAAAGCATGTGTCTCGAACTCAAACCCTTACGGGTCAATCAGCCTAGATGGACTTGATGATTTATAAGCCCACCATCATTATACACTAAATGATGCTTACTTTGTACTGAAATCTTTTTGACAATAAACAAAAAATAAAAGATTTTGTTTTATTCACTCTATACAATATCCATTCCCATAACTATATCTCGCAGAATTGGAAACACTTAAAGATGATAATAGTGGTTTAAATGAAAAATATACCACACATATGGAAGAGATTTCATTTCATTATAATTTGTGTCGCGCATTCTCGCCTCCGACAAGAAAATAGATAGCATGGTCCTTGATAGATGCTGCCCACCTACTTTTTACTGTTATATTCATTATAGCACTTAACCATGTATAAGTAAGTGATACCTGTTTACATACATCTACCTATTACTCAGTTGACTACGGTTGAGGATGCTCAAATGTCTGACGAATTCATGGATAATAGCAAGTTTTAGGACTTCATAGAGATTGGGTAAAATCATTTTTGCAAAAACCTCAAAAATAACAATTTAAATATAAGGTGGTAGAAAAGGTTTCCAAGAACTAACATAGCCTCTAAATGTACATACATAGGTGTTGATATTTTCTCTTAATACTTGTACATCGCTTACAAATATCAGAAGTAACTTCTTAGATGACCGATATAATGACCTTCATCTTTAACGCTAGCCAGATTTTGTTTAATATTAGATAAAATTAAATAAAAATAATTAAGTTGAACAAATAGTTATTACGGTGTAATCGATTCATCAATCGACTTGAACGAAAGCTTTATAACAGACTTTACTTAGGAATGAAAACAACGTTCTTATACTAACAGAAAACAGATTATGTTTCTTAGATGTTAAATATTTATTTGGAAATATAGTTTTATGGTACTTGTTTCATTTATCACGCTATGACCAATAGGAGCGGAGAAGTAATCAAAGATATTGTAAAAACGAGGAAAAGTTTTAATTTTTACTTTTGACAGATTACGTTGCATGCGCTGCGTAAAAGATTAAAGTTATGCAACAATCATATATGACGGAATTGTTCCTCTAAATATATTTTAAAATAAAGGCCACAGCCGTATCTGTCTGCTGGTCTGAACACGATAACCTCAAAACCTTAACGGATTTGGATGAAATTTGGTACGGAGATATTTTGAAACCCTGGGAACAACATAGGGTACTTTTTATTTCGGGAAAATATATACCATGCCTTTTGTAACGGTAAACATTATCCCGGAAAAACTTTTTCACGCGGGCGGAACCGCGGGCACATTGAATAAAGCCATTTTAATGTCCATATATACGGGAAAATGTATTATATCATATTAAATGTATCAAAATATATTTAAATATTCTAAAATATTTATACAATAAAAATAATGCACGAACTCCCTTGAAATTTCTTGGTTGTGAAAAAGAACGGAACTAGGATTTCTACCTTCAGGTTGCGATTATGATCCTAACAGTGGCTATTGGCCTACATTTCCTACACCTCAATTATATATCCTCCAGGGCCTTGCAGTCTCTAAGCCAGGGGAATTTCCCCGGTGTTGACTGCGGGGTCCGGTACTCAAAACACCTACAATGCCTGTCACCGAGCAACATAGGAATAACGACAAACGTTCAGTTTGTACCGCAAACCGCAGCTACTGCGCTGACCAGTTATTGTTTCACAAACACGATACCCGCTTATAAAAACACATTGAATGCTCTTTGAGTATTTTAAATGTGCAAACTATCATCGTGGAGGTGTAGGTGGAGTGACACGTACATTCAGTTTTAGTATATTAATGGGAAGCGAGTAATCGTGAAAATCAATGTGTCAAGTTATATTTTTAATAGAAAACGAGGTTGTTGCCTGCGCATATGAATGTATATTTTAGGATATAGAAGTTATATATCTGGGTGTTCAACACAGGAATATTCAAGCTCTCACCGAAGTTACAAATGAAAATGTTTTTCTAATGTCTATCACGCATCGATTTGTAGACAACAAAATACAAAGTATAAAGTTAAAATAACATATTTAATATTAAAGTGCTGCTTATGGTTGGATATAATTTATATCCGCCCGGATAGCGACCACAGTACACAAGGTGTTAAAACCCGCTATAGTGGTACCATAAGTGTGTAGCGTTTCAGGATTAGCCCGTGTAAATCGAGTTCCAACAAGCCGGCATAATTGTGTCGACTGTCGAGCGATAATCATCTCTCATCATCGACATTCTATCATTACATCACAATGCCATGTCCGCCTAAAAAATTAGTAACGTGTATATTATTTTAAAATGCTCTATTTTCTATTTCAAACATAATTACCGCATGGAACACACTCTAGTAATACTTAATAATCTCTAGTAATACTTAATATCAATTTATGTAAATAGACGCAAGTCCGTTGAGTAGACAAGAGATTATCTCTATGACAAAGCTAGTACCGTCGCTTCAAGATAAAATGAGCGACGGAAGGCGAGCTTGCATCGGCGCCTAGCTGTGTTGTCGGTTAATAAAAATCAAATTCCCTAAATTGTCATCGGAAAACCACCAGGTTTTTGGGAAAATTATACATTATGCAAAAAAAAATCTAAATGGTATACCAACATTGTTATGAGTATTATCAACTGCATTTAATTGTGATTTAATACTTTAAATTTATTCATGGTTATTAAACTAAACATTTGCTGTAAAAATTTAAATTGAGATGTATTTTAGATAGTCCAATAATTCTAACGAAAATAGACATTTTTGTCAATTGTAAAACACATTCACAAAGAATAAAATTTTCTCTTGAATTATTTATTCTATATACACATTTCAAAATAATAACTAAAAATAAATCAAAGACGCAGAGATGCGCAAAATTTTACGGTAATTCCATGAACCAGCAACACTGTCGCCTAGGTTGTTACCCCTTCTAATTATGATAATATCTACATTCGTTTACAACTAAATTTCGCGTTTTACTTCGTGTTGCAACGTTTGATTAGCCAGTAATGTAGTATGGAAAGGCAATGTTTGTTTCCAACATGTAAATTCAGTTTAGTGCGGTGCACCGTATCGGTTTATTTTTAATTCCAATTTATGTACAACTGTACGAATGTTGCTCTATTGAGAGAACGGAAAATGACTGAGTTTCGGAACTAAAGCAATATATTTCAATCTAACTGATATTATAGCGAAAGTTTGAACAAAGTTTGGATTTTTATTACAAATAATCGCAGAAACAGCTGAATACATTTCATTGAAATTAGGATCATGGATAGATTATGTTCTAAATTCAAATTCAAATTCAAATAATTTATTTGCTGAATACGGTACATGTACATTTATAGGTGTTATAAATTGAAAAGTCTCGCCATATTCTACCCTAACTGGGTGTGCAAATTTTTTTTTTTTAGCCTAAAATAATTATTTAATATAAGGACAGAAGTATTACGTAACATGAGTTATTATACAATCACATTATATTTATTATATTACATTGACAACATTAAATTTATTATGATTTGAAGAAATCATCAATCGAGTAAAAGCATTTATTAATAAGGAAATTTTTAAATTTACTTTTAAACAAATTAATCTGTTCCACATCTTTAATAGTTGGACTAAGTTTATTATAGATTGCTGGCCCCATTCGATAGATACTCTTCTGCAGAAGCGCTGTGTTGCTCCTTCCTATAGATAAAGAATTAGCTTCCCTTGTTCGTAACCTTGTATCAGTTGGAGGTCTCATTTCAAACAAATGGCCATGGGTTTTAATGAACACAGCTACCTCATAAATATATAAAGACGGAAATGTGAGAAGTTTCAGTGACTTAAAGTAGGGTTCACAGCTTTCCCTAGGAGGTAAGTTACATATTGCACGTATACATTTCTTTTGAGAGACAAATACATCATTTTTATCTGTTGAGTTACCCCAGAAGATTATCCCATATCTTAAGATTGACTCCACGTAACCATGGTATGCTGTAAGTACCGCATCACGATTTACGACCTTAGATAATTTATATAAAGCATAAGCAGAGCAATTAATTTTTTTACATACAGCTTGAATTTGCTGTTTCCAATTTAATTTACTATCAATTATTAAACCTAAAAATTTTGTTGCATTTGTTTCATTAATTGTTACCCTATTATATTTAATGTTTAATTGTTGAGTTATTTGTCGCTGACTAAATTGCATAAATTGAGTTTTCTCCAAATTTATACGTAAATTGTTTTGCTCTAACCATTCGATTGATTGTTCCAAGGTATTATTTATTTCATCTTCGTATTTGTAATTTTTATCATACTTAATAACTATTGTGCTATCATCGGCAAATAGTACAGTTGGATGGTTAATATTATTCGGCAGGTCATTAATGTACACCAGAAACAATAGTGGCCCCAACACACTGCCCTGAGGGACACCATATTTTATGTTTCTAAATTTTGATCGATATTTTGTTTCTAATTTATTATAAATATTTATGTTAGTCGTTTTTGTGCACTGATGTCGGTCACTTAAGTAGAGAAGAAAGTAATTCTAGTCCTTTGCCACGTATACCGTATCTTTCTAGTTTATGAATCAATATTTCATGATCAACATAGTCAAAGGCCTTAGTCATATCCATGTAAAGGGCACAAATAGGTATTCTATTATCTATACTATTCATTGTGTTCTTAAGAAAATCAAATATTGCAGCATTAATAGATTTACTCCTCCTGAAGCCCTTTTGTTCCTCAACCAATATATTTTTATTTTCAAGAAAGTTATATAGCCGACTGTGAATAGCTTTTCAATGATCTTAGCAAATATTGGAATCAATGCAACGGGCCTGTAGTTATTTAAAGAAAGTTTCATCGCCATTTTTAAAAATAGGTTTAACAATGGATAATTTTAGAGGCTTTGGAAACACTCCCTCTTCAAAGCATAAATTAATAATAAACGATAGTGGATAGCAGATTATACTATGAACTTTCTTTATAATATTAGTCGACAAGTTATCGATCCCAGTGCTAGTTGTATTTTTAATGATAGTATTATTTTAGAAACTTCTTCCGGTGTGGTAGGATTAAGAAAAAATGTATCATTTAATCTTGTCATGTTTACAGTTTTCTTTTTTGGATTTACAATAATTTGATCGACACAGTAATCATTAAACAGGTTACAGATTTCATTACTATTTGTTATTTCTAAGCCATCGTGTATTATTTTTCCTATAGGTTTACGAGGTAAGCTCACTTTATTACTATTTATTATTATTATTCACTTTATTACTATTTATAATTTTCCAAGAGGCTAGTTTTTAACCAGGTAATTTGCTCCCATGAGGTTTAAGGCAATTTTTTATCAATATTTTTTAATATTATATGGCGTCGTACATAATATGTTGATATGAATTGCTAAAGTGATTTAGAGACTTTGAAGCGCCAAGGCAATTCTCGCGGGGGAAGCCGCGAGCAACACCTAGGAAGTCTATAAATATTTTGGATATAGTATTCACAAAAGATTTATAATTTATAAATCATTACTAAAGACAATAATTACTTATAGAGAAATCGAAGGAAAAAAATATTTTTCACTACCTATTGTAATACGGTGAAAACTGTTTATAACATTGAAGGGACCACCTGACTTGGACGCTATATCCAATAGACGTAATAAAAGACACTCTTATTAAACACGTATTTGCACGAACTTTGCCATTGTCATTATAACCAGTTTTCACTATACGAACTATGGTTTATCAAGCACATTATATTTATTTAACAAGACCATCCAGTCAATTATTAAAAGACTTAAAAGGCATTAAGTCATAAGAATATAATAGTAACGACTAAACTCATTACGTTACACAATGCTAAAGAAATTTATAATACAGGGGAATAATAAATTACGTAACAACAGAATCCTGTTTGTCAGTAGTCTTACCGGTCGCGGTCGCCCAATAATCGCTGCTTGCGTGTACATTGTAAACAATTTTGTAATCATATAGAGGTGATACGTACAATGTCATTGGTAAAGAATATCTTACAAACTACTTACACACACTCACTCTTTTTAGTAAAGATATCCTACAATCTATACATATACTTACGTCTTTTTATTGCGGAAGGGGGTAGGCAGAGGCGCAACAAATGCACCCACTTTTCGTCTCATGATGTGAGTAGGGGACGAGGCTCTTGCAATATCGGGCACAATTTCCTGAGCTGATATTAAGTAAAAAAACCCATTCGTTGCCGAAACCTGAACCCAAAACAGTCTACACAGAACTCATTCTTATATAGTTTATGGACTTGTTTGGATGTTTGTTAGAAATAAACGAATGAAGTTTTGGATGGATTTAGATGAACTTTACAATACAAATAAATTATGTTTCAGTTTAGAATTGAAGAATTTTACGTAGAATTTACACGTATTTATTTAAAATTTGCACATAAACGTTGTCTTGGCAGCATTCACTTTCACCGAATTAATAACCACACTACAAGATTTCTTGTTTGTTCCTCCAGTGGGATAGAGTTCAGCTATGATGTCCAAAAGCATTCATAAGCTTGTCGAAGGCGGCCATAGGAAGAGGGGGTTGACCAACAGAAAGCACTACATGTTATTAGAAGGTAATTTTTATCACCAAAAGGTTAGATGACGCTGCAGAAAATAAGCAAGAATCAAAAACTTCATTACAGTTTATTATAACCTATTGTTTATAAATTAATTGACTGTGATTATATTAATTCATATAAACCAAATTTTAAACCATAAAACATATTATTTAAGTATTTAACAAAATGTTAATTATAAAAATATATGTGAAACGTTGCCAATAGCCATCTATAATTAACTTCCTAGATCTATAAGTGTTAATTTTATGTTTTAACTACTAATAAAAAAACATTTCCAACTAACATTATCAACGATTTATACCATCAGAGTAAACGCAAACACCATTCCAGATTTATAGAAAGTGATAATTAACTTTTTTCAAACGGAAACACATATTAACAGCTCTATAAAGATAATCGATTGCAATTAGATTGTCAATGGACAAGTGTTGCGACTCGTTCCTACAGTGTGGTTAAGAAACTCGAGTTACAGTGATAAACAACTGTACCTGTGCTGGATGTAATTATTAACAAGTTTTCTTATGCACTTTCTTTATAAAACTATGTGGCTGATAGTGTTGGGTTTAGACCAACAGAATAATAATGGCGTAGAGTTGATGCCAAAGAGCCTTGATCAACATTTTCAGAAGCTCTCAATTGGCTGTTAGGTCAGAGGTCAGATGCAGAAGGCAGTATTGGTGAACACGGCGCGCGTGAGAAGATGCCTGACATTGAATTCTTCAATCGGTGGCTTGGGTCTTGAGCTTTGCTAACCGAGGGTAATTCATTTTTTTCATATTTTTATATGCATTGCTTTTTTAAAGATATATATAAAAATGTAAAAGACAGTAGATTTAAAAATAACAATAAATTCGATGTAGGTAAATTGCCTTAATACACTAATAATAACATACAGATTCTTATCAACATCATCATCATCAGCCGCAGGATGTCCACTGCTGTACATGGGCCTCCCCCAAAGAATTCTATGCGACAGATAAGAATTAAATATTAACTACTTAAATTGTAAGCTATTTATAAATTATAGCGACATCTTGTGATCCAAGGCACAATTCTGATTTGCAACAAGCAAGCTTAACATTTTTATAAGATTTAAGATTTTAATAGATTATAAAAGACCAACAGAAAACAGAGTCTTAACAGAGGAAGCACAATGATGAAATCCTAATTATACCTAAATTTCAATAATGTATGATTTTTTTACTAGGATATTCATTCTACTGCAGCTAATGTCGAGTTCTACCCTATTTTAGCCAAGACAGTATTAGTTTTTAAAATGAAACCAAAAGACCACACAGCGGATGGAATCGATGTACAATCTCAATAATAAAGGCTAAGATTGAGGCACGTGACCGGCGCAGGCGCAGCCATTGTCTCTCTTATGCACCTGCGTATTATTGTGTGTAGGACGCGACTGAATTACGCAGTACGTAGTGTGGGGAAAGAATATTGTGGATACGTAAAAAGATCTTAACTATAAAGGAGATCGAGAGAGTAACTAACTTCTGTGGTGTGGTGTATGGACTATGAGCCGCGTAGCAGTAGTGAAGGGACCATATAACCCAATTCCTGTCGGCATACCTACATATAATCTCATTATTATTAGAACGATTTGGAAATCGCATATATTCATATATTAGTATATATATGCTGTGTCGGTTTCCCTTACAGAACATATCACGCGAGTAATTAATCCGTACAAGGGCGCATGTTTTGGAATACAATAAAATTTTAAGTTTGTATATTTTATAAAACTGTTTATTTTAATTGTAATATGTTTTACGACTTAATTAAATAAATAAACAATTCATTCTATACAGGACTGGCTTCAGCAACTCTTCATTCGTTCAGACCGCCTGGGTAGGTACCACCGCAATGTCTATTTCTGCCGCCAAGCAGCAGTGTGTAGCCACGGTTGTATTCCAGTTTGAAGGAAATTGTAACCAGTGTAACTACTAGACATAATAAGACTTAACATCTCATGTCTCAGTATGGCGAGCGCAGTGGAATACTAAACTATATTTTGTAATATAAGCTGTTGAATGGTGTTTTTACTGTTTATGGCAGATCGTATCGCTTACCATCTGACGAATGGCAAGCTCGTATCATCATTAAAAGCAATACACAAAAAAAAAATAGTAATCTGTTTTACGTCTGAATTAAATAAATAAAACAGTCCATTCTACACAATAATGGCTTCTGCAATACATTCGTTCAGTCTTTCGAAATAAAACGAAAATCCACAATAAGATATCATTCGGTAGCCGCACAGTAGTTATTAGGCATCATTGATTCCCAGCCCGGCTTCCGATACCGCTGTTACATTTGAAAAGCTATCGTTTGTACAAGAAATTGATGCATTTCATTCAATACACTATTATTTGCCGTCGCCTGTTTTTACTGCAATAATTTCACTGGTAGAATTGCACGCAATTGTTACTTGAATGTTTATAATGTGGGACATGAGTGGAAACTTTCTATTCTTGTTGGTTAAAGATTGAAGGTTGGAGATTATCATCAAGTAACTTGTATAGCAAGGACTGTAGCACTTATTTAAGATAGTAAACGGTCAAGTTTGCTGGAGGAGGGATATTTGTATCTACCTGGATAATAAACACCGTACACAGTGTTAAAACCGCCATAGAGGCTCACGTAAATGTGTTGTGTTCCAGGATCAGCCTATATATGTCCAGGCCGGCATAATTGTGTCGACTTACGTGGGGTAATCTTTCCTCACTCCGGCACAAAGCATGCCATAATCTAAAAATACAACATCATTCGTCAGTCGAGCACAGAGTACTGCCAAATCTAAGGATAAAAAAAAACGGCTGCATTAATCTAACCCTTTATAATTTGAACCTTATTGCAAAATAATATATAAAGCTATTAAAAACTTAAATTGTAAAATAGATATAAGCAACATATCAATCTTTAAATCGTCACAACGGTCTAAAAGATTTTGCGCATCTTGTCACGCTATAAAGCGTCTCATTTCGTCCTCTATACATATGCAAATGGGGCCCATTGCTCACGAAATCGATTCCATTCGGTCATCCATTCGTTCTTCAGATCATCAATCACCGGACAAGATTGAACGACTATCTCCTTAGTTAGGTATGTTTAGAATATTTTATCTTAGATTTTTGTTGTTTGCTTTCATTTTTGTTCAGATGACTTATTTATTGAGATGTTTAAATTTATTTTCATTTATGATACCCATTGATTAATCAATAAATTATATAAAACAGTAAAATATAAAAATAACACAGATCTTTAAAAACATATTCTAGCAAATAAACGCAGTGAATTTCAAATAAAATTAAATAATATACATTTTTATGTCCTGTTAGTGTTTTGACACAATAAATGTGATTTCACAATTACCATTAAATTATTCGATTCACACGAACTCAATTTACAAACAGCTTTATAATTCACAAAGCCTTTACATGTGCTTAGTAATTTGAAAATCGATTCATATATTCACAATAATCGATCCAACTTTACGATTGTGAACTCGATATTCAATCAAATGTGGACAAAAGATATCTCCGGGTGCAACTGGCGTGCGCAAATCTCCGTTCACAGTTCATGAAATAAATTCTAATCGATTTCAAACCTTATCAAATCTGCGTAGAATCGATTTTGTATTTAATCGATTGTATACTTAATACGGCTTGCATTTATTACATACATAAAGCGTCGTGTCAAACGAATCTAAACATGCATCACAATAGGTGCTATTGACAACAATAATTTTCATGAGTTCATTTTGTGTGGAAATGGGGACTTCATTAAACCATGAATAGAATAACACTTACGCCCTAATGCAAGTTGTGAGAAATATTTTTATTATAAGCCCCTGGAGATGATTGTAAAATATGGACTCTTTGGGATTCAATGTGGGAACGGTTCATGAATTTTAATACTTTGAATATTTTCTGGGGTTCGTCGCACAATCTTTTATCATAAAACAAGTAGCTCAGTATGGCGGTCAATGAGTGACTTAACAATGATATCAACAAAGAACTTTCCAAATGGAATATAATAATAAATAAATGTCACAACTGTTTTTAAATATTAGTAGGAGGAATCTAGACTGCATTTAAGAAAGCAAAGTGTTAAGGGTGGGGTAATTAGTTTCCAACTCTCCTAGTAACAACACAACTAAAGCTTCTTCGTAATAGTTATTAATAAGATGACTAGTTATTATTAATATTGTGTGGCTTTCCCTACACCTAATAAGATATTTGACTTATTTTTATAACTTTTGTAAAATATGTACGTCACATAAATTCTAAAGTAGAAAACATTGAAATCTGAGGACAACTCCACAAGTTACAAGCCATTGAAATTAGATAATAGGGATAATTATCAAATAATAGAAAACAGACGATATACTTGCATGTGACGTCATCGGACATTACGATGCGTGCGAAAGAAAGAGATAGAGCGATATCCCCACTCCACGCCCACTCCTGCACGTAGCAATATTTGAAATTTGAATTACCGCCTCATTCCTTATCTTATTTTAATGCTGTTTTTCTTTATTGTACTAATTGATGTTGCATATAAAAAAGGCACAAAATCAAACATAATACCCTATTGTAAGTACAATATAGTGCTAATATAATGTCAATCAACGACAACAACACGACCCTTGACAATTGCTAAAATGATGCTGGTCAGCCCCAATAGCTCTACATCGGATGACCACGAAATCTGACACACCCAATTTCAGTATTTTTCTACCAAAATCCTGTCCAATAGTAGCATAAACTATCAATGTTTCGAAATGTGTTTTTGGGATGACCTTACGATAATCAAAGGTCAAATAAACATCAGATATAATAAAATACGGTGTTATCTAAACATAATGTAACTTTTTAAAATCAATAAATATTGACAGTAAAATTTCTTTTTCACTCAATAATTGTTATTTATATTTACGTATCCCGTCTTCCCATGGGATATCGAATATCAAACATTATCATAATATAACGATTGTTAACTCGGAGTACAGTGGAGTAAAATATACTACCACAAAAATTACGCTGTGTAACGTAGTTTCGTTTTTATTTCGACACCTAAGGAAAGGTAATGTAACTTGATCCTTTATCAATAAATGTGATAACGATGATTCTTATTTGACTTGCGTAGAAAGTTTGACTCCTGGTGAAGTTGGTTTGAAATAAAATTTTGTTTATGAGCGTCTTACGAACATACGTATATTGTCGGGATTTAATTTTTCATTCTCACGTCATTGAGTTTATTAAAAATATTTGTCATCTAAACAATAATAAAAACGTATTTTTTTTTCATGTACTGTAGTTTATACCATAAACTGGTTTAAAAAAAAACCAACACCAGAGTTTCTTGTGGGAACTGTTTTCCGGTAGTGGTAGAGTTAAAATTGACGGAATCTAAATAATGTATAACATTTTACAAATTCAAATAAATTATTTCATTTCATTAAATGTAATAAAATTTTAACAGACCGATATGTAATGTCTTTACACGATAGATATTAAAGGAAAACTACTATGGGGGTCTTTATTAGAGCAACAGAAGTCAAAACAACAGTTTGTAGATTTTTTATTTGTCTTTATGTTGGTACACGCTTCAGAGGAAAACTACTCCATGGAATTAAATCGCTTTTCACCGATGTATTGCTAAAATGTAACTTAAAATATAGGCTCCTTTATTTCATGCAAAATAAAACTTATCACACGGGCAGAACCGCGAGCGAAAGCTAGTTTCTATGTAAAACCAATCATGAAATTGCTTACTGAAAATTGTAAAATGATGACGTAGTAAAATAAATTCTCAAAGACATACATGAAGAATTCAGACAGAAGCTTATGCATGTATATTGTATCAGTTTCGATTTTTGGCTCGTGAAAATTTGTATTATGCTTTTAAGTCATCACCCCAATTACACACTTATACTAATAAAATGTGCGATATATCTCTACCTACCCCAAAAAGAAAAATTCTTGATGATACTTTGTGTGTTTACCGCTAGCTTCTGCCATAACACCATACGTTATAAACAATTATCTAATAACATTAGCTTATAAAATTACTTTCTACTTATGACACTTAATAAAATTCTAACACACATCGACTTTCCACCTTAAGCGCTTCACCTTTCGGGGTAAGGTGCACCTCGGAGGTCGACCGCAGCGCGTTGTGCTTCCGCTGCGGTCAGCCCGGTCATAAAATCGGCTCGTGCATCGCCGACAAGCCGCACTGCTTAGCCTGTGCGGCGGTTGCAAGCCAGCCGAACACCGGCGGGGAGTAGAGCCTGCGCCGCCCGCCAATACCGGGGCAAACGCCGGCCCACGGCCTCCACTGCCGCTTCCGCCGCGGTTCTCGCTAGCGCTGCCGCTGCTACTTTGAGAGAGCGCAATGGAATGCCATTAATGGCCCCATTGCGCTTTCTCCAGGCGAACATCAACCACTGCGCCAGAGCTCAGGATCTCTTGCCCAGAGCATGGCGCGGTGGTCGATTATCGCCGTGGTCTCCGAGCCGTACTTTGTCCCGCCCAGGAATGACTGGGTGGAGGACCTGAGCGGCTCGGTGGCCATCATCGCGTCGGCCGCCGCCGGTACCCTGACCCACGAGCGGGTGAAGAGGGGCCAGGGTTGTGTCGCAGCTCGGTTCGGAGGGATAGTCGTAGTGGGGTGCTACTTCTCCGAGCCGAACTCGCCGAATTCACAACTCCTCAGGGAGCTGAGTGACGTCGTCGTCGAGTACGGT
>NW_023594251.1:0-15098 GCF_014839805.1 Manduca sexta
AACAAGATGATTTGCTAACCAAACGTTATAACTGAAGAATATTTCAGAGAAATTCTCAGTTGGGATTAAATTTAGCCCCCACGGAAAATCTACGACGCACTTAGTCCATTAAAATGATGTTTAGCAATAAAACTTGAAGACGTTGACTTGCGCAAGCGTTTACCGTGTAAACGAGCAAGTTGAAGACTACAAATTTTAAACTTGCGGAACTCGAAACTTGCGAAAAATATTGCTGCAAGAACTGGTCAGTCTAAACTTCCATTATGTTCGTTAGCAACTATGCCCACTGATGAAACAATTGATCGTTAACTGGCCAGTATCTATAAAAATGTCAACCTAAAAGCAAGAAGCTGGCCAGTTACAAAAACTTAAAAATTCAAAAAGAACAGCTTCGAAGACAATAGTCTTAATATCGTAACATTTCGGTGGAACCTAAACAATTGAAGTCCGGAACTGTATCCGGGATACCGTGGAGTCTTCCATCATATTATTGTTCAAATAGTTATTAGCGCAAGTTCCGACTTTGGGAAGCGCTTGCTGACGAGCGGAGCGGAAATCGGAGCGACTAGCGATTATTTGAAGGTTCGTCTTCCTGGATATAGAACGTCTCCGACACACTATATGGGAGTCAATATGTTGAGTTTTTAACTATCAGTACGAAGGTAAGACTGTATAATAAGTTCAAAGTAAATTTTACTTGACAGCTGTATTAAACAGCTGATGTAGATGGTACCCATTACCATTGATTTGGGAGCATAGATTAGTGTCACTCATATTTGATCGGCTTATACATTTATGTGACGAGCAGCATTTACTCAGAAGTTATGAAAGGCCGTTATTTATTTATCTATTTCCAACAATATCCTAACAGCTGTTTTCAATAAACGATCCTAATCTCAATCTTCAATCCGATTTCAAGAATGAACCAATCAAAACAACTCATTTGTACGCATGTCAAAAAACCTTTGTTCTGATTGGTCCATTATCGCAATCGAAAAAAGCAACTGGAATCGTCTATTGAAAATGGCGGTAAATCATTCAAGTCGTTATATCATTTCTTTAATTCATGCAAATTATATACACATTTATTTTTATTAATAAAATATTTGTTGAAGTGTCACGTGGCGGGAGGCTTACTCGGAGGGCGTTTGTTTAACATTGGGTATGACTAATCGGTCTAGTTAGCATTTTAACAAGGCTAACGACTTACATTTGACACTACGAGTACGGTTAGAAGAAAAATCTATTTAGCAAATACTCTAAATTCAAATTTAAAAATTGAATTTGTTTTTCAAATACTATATTCAAATTTAAAAATGGAATTATTATAATAAATAATTTGAATTAACTTTTGTTTTATGATATGATTTATTTAATCTTTTCGCTAAGTTAGTTAATGAGAACGCAACTTAACTATCCGATATCAGTTAGCGATTTGGACGTTGGAAAACTTATATACTTTTCGCAGCTTACACTATTATGAGTACATAGTTTATGCCTTCATTATTTATGCCTATATTTTGAGTATAAATGAGTCTTATAATCATTTTTACTTAGAAAAAAATTTGCTAAGTTACTCTACAAGTGGTCGGCGACAAGCATACCTACAGTAAAGTTCTATATAAATTCAAAATTGGCTAACAATTTATTAGTCTATCGGTCACCACCAAGCATTATCAAAATACATAAAAATAATTCATAAACCTCACAGAGAGAGCGACAAAGCCTACTTGAACAACCTTCACAAATCACTAGCGCCAGTAGGTGGACAAGTTACTGGACTAACCAATAAAATCGCGTTGACCATGCCAACGGTACGGCACGATAGTAAATAAGTCGTTTCGATTTATGCCGGATATAAAACGTCTGTCTGCCCAGACCTCCAATCTACATGACGTCGTCACCTTGAACATACAAATGAAGTATAACGTAACACAAACCGTGACAAATTTAATTATTTTATAATTTCCGCATTTACGCGCGTTCAGATATCCCTGATCGCGTAATCGTAAATGTCGGGGTTGAACAATACAAGCGTAATTAAATTCGTTAATCTTTCAAATTTAAAAATAGAATTCATTTAATAATTCGATATATTATTTAATCAAATTCATTTTAAAATTAGAATGTGGCGCACGTATTGAGGATTAGGCAATTAAAATGCAAGCGTAATTTTTATTTAAATTTATTCTTATCGCTTTTTTTATAATTGTGTTAGGTAATATCATTTTTAATATTATACTGACTTGCATTTAGTTGAGTAATGTTCTAATGTTTGTTAACATTGTTACTTCACTGATACCCACAGATTAGACTTGACATGACAACATTTGACATAAAATACATAACTACCCTTTTTTCATGCATTTGCGTAAATTACAAAACTTGTAAACACAAAGATCACAACATTAATTATTATTATTAATTGAAAATTTTGAGCCGTGATTAGTAGTGACATCAAACATACACAAGGTTATTGGATCTTAGGCATTCGTTTTGAAAACAAACAGTTTTTGTGTACCGAGGTCATGATCATACATGTGTTTATGTTTACGTAGTTGCTTGTTTTCAAACGTTACTATTTGAGGTTATATATGTAGAAAATTGATATAATCATCAAATTAATTTATTCAAGTTGACACAATGTAAATTTAATAAATGTAATAAAAAAATGCCCTCACGGTCTATTAAATTCGAATAACAACCGAAACTCGGTTCTTTGTTCAAAAATAAAAAGTAAAGTACGTTATTAATTCACCTTCAAAAAGAACATGCGGGAAAACATTGAAACAAAAAAAAAAAACACTCACCAAAGCAACCCAAATCCGTTCATTAAAAGTCTTTAATTAAAACTATTAGAAGAACACACACTATTATAAACTAACACGTTTACTGAACAGTATAAAACTAAAATAATTTGGATACAATGACTAGAATATCAGAGGGCGCGCGGGAGACGACCGCTCGCGTCAACGGACGAATCATAACTAAACACTGACGCCGCTCCGGTGGGGTCAAGTTTTGGAAAAAAGTTGGCCCGCCAAGGCACCCATACGTTACGGCCGAGATCATTACAACAAAAAAAAGAACCCTAAACATTATCGGCTGACTCAACAGTTTCTCAAACTGTTGCATATATTACTTTGTTTAATATTATTCATGATTTACGGGAATTAAATACTGGTAATTTATGTTATTACCGAATATCTTTATGTATTTAATTCAAGTGTACATTTATCTTACTAGTAACCAGTTTATATCAGGAAACTTTGGCCAATAATTCCAATTTATGTAAGTAGCAGATCAGGAAAAATTATGAACAAAATACGTACGTAGTCAAATTTAACTTTAGGTTTAATTTCCATGAGAATGAATCGCTCATTATTCACAGCACGTTATGGTTCTAGCCACTAAAACACATAAGATTCCTTAATTAAAATTTAAATTGTAGAAGTTATATAAGTGGTCTTAAATGTTATTTAGAAATAATTATTCTTATAAATTGTTTAGGCGTATCATAAATCCAACTTTATTCGCCGACGTGATAATTTTTTTTTTCTATTTTAAACCGTCATCTTTTAGGTCCCAACCCACAAATTCCTAGATTACATGACAGACTTGATACATTGTCATAAGAATGTCAAGTCAACGGCCAAGTCAGTGTATAACGAAAACTGGTGATCTTCAGACTAGTTCCCAAGGCGAACGGGTCCCGTTCATTGTACTCTTGAAATGCTCATAAAATATTATTAGAACAGAAATCAACACGTTTTCCATGTGCAAATTTTATTGATGCTTTTTATAATTCTCTCATGCCAATATATATGCTTTATGGTTGTTATATGTTACGTGATAAATGTGTTTTGCGTTAATAAGAGTTGTTAATCAAAACCGAAGCTAATTTATCTATAAAAACACAAGATACTTGGAATTTGATTTACACATACATTTTATTCTATGTAGGTTTAACACGAAAGTTTTAACAATATCCCAAGTAAAATGGTAAAGGACATCGTTCGTAAAACGTTGGATACTAACAGAAAAGAAAACAGTGTTCCAAATTCAAAAAAACGTTTTAAAATTCACCCAATACCCGCATCGGGCACAAAGGTTGAGAGCCGCGCATTCAACTTGCAGCTGCCGTCGGAACACGCACAAGCACGCTTGTATGCATGTGTGCGTGCGCATGTGTGCATTGTAATTCGATGGGGTGCACTGTAATTTATTATTGTTTTCCGAGGGGAGTTTAAATCGATTTTTTTGTGAAAGCCATTGTTAAGCGAATATATCGATGAAGTGCAGTGTCAAATCGCGTAACCGGTTTGTCGCCGTATGAATATTACAAAGAGTTACAACAGCTTGTTGAAGATACATTTGTAAACTCTTTGTACGTAAACAAAAAAAAAACAAAATAATAAATATTTAAATATGAAACTCTTATCACAAATCATTTGTAACGGCCAGTACCAACCTTCCAAAAACTTACAGGTCGAATTCCAATTTAAAAAAGGAACACAAACCCACCGCGACCATAAAACAATTTTCCCCAAACTGTGACTCATCACAAAATTCAAATTTCGAACAATGGGGTACACATGTTGCGTTGTCTATGACCAAAAGCGTTTGCTTGTTAGATCATTGATATGCCGTGCGCGGTTGTATTGTAGGAAATCTGTCGGCGACGTGACGATCCTGTGTCTGGAAAACTGCACGGTAAGTGACCTTAACGGTATGTTTTCCTTGGACTATATGCGAATAAATAATAAAGGGCTTAGTGAGAATTATCAATCATTGTTGACGATTTATAAGTATAGATTTTGCTCGCAGCTTTGCCCGCGTGAAGGAGTTTTCCGGGATAAAACTCCTGCTATATATTTTCCCGGAATAGAAATTAGCCTATAACCTTCCCAGGACTTTAAACTATCTCCATACAAAATTTCATAAAAATCCGTTCAGAAGATTTTGAGAAAATCAATAACATACATAGAGACAGAAAAGGAGACTTTGTTTTATAATATGTATAGTTTTAATCAACAGCATTATGGTATTAATATCTAACGCAGAAGTGCAGTGCAAAACCACGCAGATTTTAATAATTTATATGTTTTGGGAATTTGCTTTGTTTATGGGCAGTCGTTGCGCGTACTATTGACCCATTATGTAATTTTTATTGCATAAAGATATCCTATATTTTTAAACCACATCATTAATAGACACACCCTGATTTAAAAATCTCATACCAATTGCTAAACCATAAGCCTTCCGTACTATACGTCATTTATAAGGAAATATAAGAGTGCCTAAATATGGGGCCAATGCCACTTACTTCCTCGTTATATTACCTACCACATGACCAGTGAAAAGTAAATACCGAATTATAATCATAAAGTATAATAAAATAGGTTTGATGTTGATATTTATTAATCAAACGCTTTAGTAGTGGCAGTGTTTGTGGTAAGAGGGCCTGGGTTCGATTCTTATATGGCAACACTGACTTTTTAACATCGATTTTAACGGGAATTTGTTCGGTTGTCAAAAACAAGTCATAGGTTATCTTGGATTTGTTGAATAATCGATCTAAAACTTTCTAACTCAGAATCTAAATTAGTTCGTTTAAGTTATACAACTTTTGACACATCTCAAAATAAAAATAAGAAAATATGAAATCCAAGATATAAAACTGATCACAATCGAAATTCTCAGACGGAATTCCGAGAAACGTCAGAGTCTGGCAACACTGACGTTCACTCGGATTATGATTGAGTAAGTTCCCACTACCATTACGTCGGATAATTAAACTATTGCATCCCAGGTCAGTGTTTTGTTTTACTCTGTTTTTATAGCATCATATTACATAATGTGTGTTCATTAGTCTATTTATAGATATATTTTTTTATAAGTAGGTCGCCTAATAGCATGGTGTAATACTAACAATTTAAGAAGTGCACCTTTTATTAAAATATCAAAACATAATGTTGCAAAGTTAATTTGAAATATTTAAACAACATTGCACTTGAGTGATTGGAATTAAAATTAAAAATACAATTAAGTAATATAAACGAGACAATGTGGCAACATTTATAATTGGAATTAATTTTTAAATAATAATTCGAAAATCAAAAACGTTATAATGTACTAGTAGGACTGTTGTTAACGCCGGTTGCACACTGAAACAAAGCTTTGTTTATTTTAGCTCGCATAACTAATATATTTCGTAATGTATACAGACCGCAAACTATGTAGCCAGAGCTATGTTTGTAATTTTCTCAGCCATGCGAACTAAGCTCAATAACATTGAAATTAAACTAATTTTTCGGATTCTATCGCGGTTTTTTTGTTTTTTATTTTTCTCCCGACGTTTCGAAGACTTTGCAGCCTTCATGGTCACGGGGACTGAGGTGTTCATCCGCAAAGTCAAAGTTAATATCTACCTACATTTACAATTATACAACTTTTTTAATTTTTAGCTGTTGGTGGTCCGATCTGCAGAATGAGCTCACAGTGTCTTGAAGTCGGCAGCCGGTTACCTTTTAAATGTGTTTCCTTGTAAAGTTTCAACCATTTTCTTATTGAAATAGATGTTTTCGATCGTTCATTTAGATAATGCCTCCTCAGAGTGTTCAGTGACCGCAGACTCGTCGAGCGTTTGTGTTTCACGTTCGCGTTTCACGACTGACGAAGTCTGTGTCGCTTTTCACTCTTCGCCAATCATTACCTGCGATAGATTGGCAACCCTCGCCAAAGAACACCGATTCCTGCAGATTTGAGGCTGGCGAAATTAAAACATCCTAATTTCAATAGGAAGATGGTTGAAGCTTGCACAAGCCTGGGATCCAGTTCTAATTAAATCGGAACCCAAACCGGCTGCCAGACTTCAAGACACTGTGAGCTCATTCTGCGTAGATCGGACCAACAGCTAAAAATTTAAAAGTTGTATAATTGTAAAATGTAGGTAGATATTGTAACTTTGACTTTGCGATGAACAACACCTCAGTCCCCGTGACCAGAAGGCTGCAAAAGTCTTCGAAACGTCGGGAGAAAAATAAAAAACAAAAAACCGCGATAGAATCCGAAAAATTAGTTTAATTTCAATGTCTAACATTCGCGTAAATATAAGAAATCATTAAGCTCAATAACTAAGCAAATTAATAAAATTGTAAAATGTAGGTAGATATTGTGCCATTGACTTTTCGGATGACCAAAACCACAGTTCCCCCGGTATCCACGAAGGCTGCATAGACTTCGAAACGTCAGGAGATCATTATAATATAAAACTGCGATAAAATCTGCAAAATAGTTTTATTTAAATGTCTAACATTCGCGTAAACATAAGAAATCATTAAGCTCAATAATTAAGCTTAGTCATTGGTCTGGAATCAGCATAAGACCTGTCTCTAAAATAACATTTACTTACAAAGTCATTGAAAATTCATATGCTCTAATTAGGTAGTGCGCTGCAAGTGGTGAATTAAGCCGTTTGAATGTGAACTAAAGAGCAAGGTAAGGTCGAGGTTCTACTCCCAGGTCGGGTAATCTTTAAGATTTGTAAACAAGATTTACTTGAAGATCGATTGTCCTAATAGGCTCAATATTTATTTTTAACCGACTTCAAAAAAAGAGGTTGTCAATTCGACTTGTATTATTTTTTTAAATTTGTGACTGACTCCAAAATAGGCAAACAGTATATAACTGTTATATTAAATTAGTTTTTGGTTATTGAAGACGGTTTAATTATTGCAATTAAATGATGAGCCGTGTTCGGCTAATATGTTTAATAATAATAAACGTTATGATCACCCATAAACAGCTACACCATATGACACTTCGAATTAGTAATTTGTGGCAGTCTACTGGGCTGGTCGCTCTTAAACATAAGACGTTAAGGCTCATAATTGCTATTAATTATACTGGCTACATGCTGGTCACATTATGAGCTTTGCCGCGCTGCTTACCCCTTCGGAACTATAAACGTGGTTAAATTGTTTCATAGCCTGTGAGAGGAGCTGACTGTATGCTGGTAAGTGATCGCTGTCACCCATAAACTTCGACAAAGCCAGAAGCACAGCAAAGCCGCTGCCTACAATGTGCTGTAGCACGGTAAGCCGTTGCCTAAAATGTGCTAAAGCACGGTAAGCCGTTACCTATTGTCTGGATGTGCCATGGGGAAAGCAAAGCCGTTGCCTAACAACTATAATGTTACGTCACTACATAGTTTGCTGTTGTCTAAAAAATAAATGCATTTTAAGCCAATTTCACACGAGCATCTGTCAAGCGAACAAAGCGAGGTGCACATGAAACGCACGCGCCCCGTCATGTTGAGGTAGGCCGGATGTTTTAGCAATTACCTATAAATAGGTAACTGGAGGTGCGAGCCAGGGGTGCATTGGCGAGCGTGGGCGAGGGACTGGTGGCCCCATTTAAAAATAGTGTGAAGTTAGTAAATAATATTTTGTATTTAGATATTTTATAGGAAGGTATTGTTGTTTTATTTACTTCATGGGATTGTGATTTGATGAATGGTTCTAGCATAATTTTTTTTCAATTATTTATAAGAACGACAACTTAATATTCAATGAGATAACAATAGCATGGCATATACTATATGTAGTGCCAGAAGAGTCGGAAGTACACTTTATTTATCTAAAGACGATATAATAAAAATAAACATAAATAAAATTATAGTAAATGTCTTACAAAATTCAAATACAAAACTTTCAGCTATTATAATTAAGTTACAAAATAAACCATCACAATCCAATCCTACATACTTCCAAGAAATAAAACACCAAATTAAAATTCATTATGTTTACATAGTAACACATGTTCAATGCGTGAGGGTCGCGTGCCCCGGTCCCTGCTCCGGCCCTGCGCACCGTCGGTCAACGGTCGGGTGAACGACCCCGCGAAGATGACTAGTCATCGCACTTTTATACGCGCCATGATTCATGACACTGATCTCTGTATGTCATTTTTATATTAACTGCGAGTACTCTTAAAGGATGCTGTGTTGCTTCAATCTTTTGTACTCATTAGAAACATAACATTTATTGAAAATTCAGTTAACTATTCCTGCAAATAATTTACAAATCACTGTAGTTTGTTTCTGCGGGTCTTGCTGCGATCTATATATTAGATAATTTTAAAATTTTCGTACTTAACGCGCAGTGCATTTCTGTACTTATTCAAAGATGTATTGATAATGTATTTTGATCGGCATATTTGTAACAGTATTTTAAGTTCAAATTAAAGTTAGCATCTTTAGTCTTCGCTATTTAATAAACAGATATCAACATCTCAAATGATATCTTAAGTCACAGTATTATAGCTCAGTTTTGATTAGCGCCGACTTAGCTAATAAGCTCTTAAAAGGTGTCATTTAAAGCTTCGATTATTAAATAGTCCAATAGATTAAATGTCTACTTAAGATCCTACTCGAAGATTGAAAACGACCCTCAACAGGACTCGAACCCAACTCGAACGAAATCCTCAACCTCAACTCACCCGTCCCAAAAGCTGTATAGCGAAACGTTGACCCAATGAATAAGGTATCGTGTTTCGCGGAGGTTGTGTAGAGGTGCTTCCTTGAACACGCAAAGGGCACCTTGCACAGGTACCGGGTCATTGGCTTAGGGTATACTGGGGTGATGCAACCCGGCCTGTTGTACGGCCTGTTAGTTTTTTTAGACGAGCATCGCCTGGTAGTGCTCGATAGCCTAGTTTGTTGTGAAAGGACTGCCGAGACGAAAGTCCGCAGGTTCAATCCCAACATACACCTCTGACTTTTCTAAAAAATTATGTGCGTATTCTTTGTGAATTATCGCATGCTTTAATGGTGAAGGGAAACATTGTGAGGAAACCTGTATACCTGAGAAATTCTCTATTAAGAATTTTTGAGGGTGTGTGAAGTCAATCAACCCGCACTAGGCCAGCGTGGTGGACTAAGGCCTATTCCCTCTCAATAGTAGAGGAGGTCCGTGCCCAGCAGTGGGAGAGTATAGATTACAGGACTGATATTATTATTATTTATATAGCCTGGTAAGTGAGACTAAAGCTTCATCATCGTGTTACAAAGCAACGGGGCATTGCCTTGTGATCATCTTGACTCCTGAGGCTAGACGTTGTCTCACAATCGCCATTACTCAGTAACTAATAATTAGACTACAATGTCCTTCAGTTCTGGCACAATGTAGTTCGGCGAATGAATTGAGGATTATATTCAACTCCTTGACGTAGGGTTATTGCAGTCTAATTTCATGTTTTAATAATTTCGGCCGAAGCATTTCCTGTTTGGTATATGTTGATAGATCATAATGGTAGTTGTGGTGGACTACCATCTACGCTGAGTGACTTTCTGAGTATCTACATTTCTAGGCCCTAAAAAATTTTACGTAATTTCCCTCTCAGTAGTAGAGGAGGCCCGTACCCAACAGTGGGACTGTATATAATACAGGGCTGATATTATATGTTATGATATTATATTGTCACCCAACCAGCTAATAAATGTTTTTCTTTCTATTTTATGACATATATTTTTGTGGAGGAACCAACGATTCCCGTGAAATTGTGGGGAGTTTACGAGCGATGATCAAGATGACCCACTTGCTCATTTCCTTCAAAATGTAGATAACGACTTACCGTTAGTCTCAATAATTTTAACCGACTTCCAAAAAGGGAGAGTCTCAATTTGTGTTTGTATTTTTTGAACTATGGCTGTCAAGTACGGTTTCGCGGAGAACAAAATAGTAGATCATGTCCATTCAGCGTCCCATCAAAACTTAAAGTGCTGCAACTTGGCAAGCGCTTTAGTGCTGGTTTTTACATTACCCTCAGTGAAACACAATCAGCTAGTACCTCCCGGTAAGATAAAAATAATTAAAATCATATAATTATTGTACGAATATGAAGGATCATTTTGAAATTGCGTTACTAAATGGAACCACACACTTATCTTTCTTGAAAATAACATTTTACAATAAGCTTACTTGGAGTTGTTGATAAAAAAGTGTAAGTTTCGAACAAAATAAATATTAATAAACATTTTAATTTTACGCGTCGTAATGCCATGCCATCTAAGACTACTACTCTTAGATGATTCGTCGCAGCGACATCATACTTTCAGTCGAAAACACATTCACGCACATAGCCATATTCGCAATTAACCACAAAATGATCACAAAATCTAAAAACTAAAACCCAGATTTTTGGTGAAAATATGCGTTATTACTGGATTAATTTTGGCACAAAAGTCAGCAAAGGTGAAGACGAGTAGGTTTCATTTAGTAAAGCAATATCAAAATGACCCTGTATATGACTATTGTGCGTGAAATTACGAAAAGATTGTGAATAAGAACGATTATAATATGCATTAGCTCTTATAGAATATGGCAGGAAGGAGAGATGTCCTTTATATAGTCCAAGACGCAGAAGCAGTAAAAATGTTGCAACAATTCAACTACATTACAAAATAAAACACACAAACTCATCCCGATTTATCCCTGTCGGCGACTGTGCCGTTCCTGGAACGCTATTTCCTACTAACATTGGAAAATCTTTGAATTTCCTGCCAAAAGATATCGGACCGGTTGGGAGCCGCGAAATGCCTCGGATCTGCACCGATAGGGAAAACGCATTGAATTTGTGATAGCAACACATTTAAATGCATGTTTCACGTCTATTATTAGAATAAGTGGATCAAATATATACGTCGCACTAATCTACGCAAGTAAACAATTTATTTTTATAATACATTACAATTAACAGCGCGTATTGATTTAGCATTGCGAACACGGCAGCTTTTTAAACATGATCGCTCTGTTAAGAGTGTATGACGACGAAGAATTAACTTCTGAGCCTAATTTCGGTACTATAAAGCCTGAAAACAACCAATAATCACGCCTTTTATCGCCTAGGGATAGACAAAGACGCAACTGGTGCAACGAATCTCTGCTATGTACACGTATAGTGAGTCTCATGATGTGATAGGGTAGCAAGTCATTTCGGGCATAAATTCCAAACTTCTGCCCGACCCGGAATTGAGCCCAACACCTCAGCACTGCAACTACACCACCGAAGCAGTTTTAATCATAAAAGAAATATATCTTATTTATACGTTCATTAATTTGAATTTAAGTAGGCCTGGTCATTATCACTTACCAAGGCATACCTTATGAATTTCTTCATTATATATTTATATAACATATTTGCAATTAAAATACAAAATAGCAAAATAAAACGTTACAAATGGAGCGGTGTGCAGTCCTTCCGTTTAGTGTTGTGTTACGCACACCGCATCGATATCGATGACTGTAACTCGATTCGTTTGCATCATATTGTATCGATTGCAGGTGCCGGCCATGTCGAGGTTGAATCTATACATAGATTTTGATTTTATGCGAAGACTGAATATAACAATGGAACTAAGGATTCTTAGAAATTGGTAAAATATAACTGAGATAAAATATAAAAATTACCACATATATGGGTAATTTACTTAATTTTATTACATAAGAACATTTTATATAAGTTTATTAAATGGTGTACACACCTGTAATTCCCGTAGGGTAGAGACGCAACTGGTGCACCCACCTTTCACCATGCCATACAATCCCATAATGTGAAGGGGACGTCAAATCTTATTATCACAGACCTCCCCGAGGCAATAGGGTACCGGACTCATTTTTGTTCTTTACTATTATCAAATATTTACATAATATAAATTATAACACAGAAGGAATTATTAAAATCCGTTAAAAAATCAACAAGTTATAAGTCTTTGAATTTCGATGGAAGGGGTAATTAACAAGAAACAGAAAAGAGACTAAATACCCACATGTGACGTCATCGGGAATTACGACGCGTACGAAAGAAAGAGATGAAGCGATATCCCCACATCGCGCCCACGTCTGCACATTACAATATTTTAAGTATGAATTACTCGCCCATTTTTTAACCAATTTTTGTGCACTCGGTCTCCACGAATGCACGCCCATGAACGGAGGGACATTCGTCGCGGTCCTGGCACACAGTTAAGTGTGTTTACCTCATGGTTGTAACTACTCGCTCGCTCGCCAATATTTCCTGGCCTTCTCCCCACCGCCCGTCCTAAATTCCTTTTCCTTCCCGCATACTTCCTTCTTCCCAAATATCTGCCAACTTTCCCTAGAGCCCTGCAGTCCCTAAGCCGGGAGAATTCTAGTATCGCATTTTTTTATTATTTAACAAAAGGTATAACACATAACACAATCATTATAAAGAATACTTAAGCAAGATTTCCCCGTTGTTGCCTGTGGAGTCCGATACCCACAAAACCCTACTATCACAGCATTATTACGTACTTAGCTTCCTTTATCCTCATATTCCGATCGTAGATTAATCGGGATCGTTTACTCAAAAACGGCTAAATAATGGTCATTATCGTAAACAAAAATCCAAATTGAGCTACCAGGGCAACATGAACCGAAGGAGCTGTAATAACATAATAATTTGGTGAATTTCGCGTGATCTACACGAAGGGTGAACAAAAGGCATGGAACAAAGAAATAACGCCTGATTGACGAAACAATTACCCGTTTAAGGGAATCGCGTGATCGGGCGAGTTAAATTTCAGGAATAATACCCTTGAAGCTACGGAAATAGCATCGTGTTGGTCTACCGATCTCCTAAGTGTTTTAGGATGAGACTACGGCTTCAACTTTAGTCCGTGATTTCTAGGATCATCCGAGTCATTATAGATTTTTATATGAAAAATTATGTAGATTTCGATTAGACATGGCCCTAGAAACTTACATCAACTTGGTATAACTTAACACATCTCAGTGGGAAAGGGTGAAATTTCAAAAGGTAACCCGTTGCAAAAAAAATTGTCTTAGTCAACATATCAAACCAATTTAACAGAAAATAAAATCTAATACGAACGTAAATAAACCTAAAAGGAAGCCGATAGGAATCGAATTGCATGGACGCTTCGCCACTGACACGTCTCTATTTTTTAAATAAAATGATTAAATTTGTGTATAAACACACAATTACGTTAACGAATACAGATCGCATCACACAGTGATGAGTGGAATCAATTTCGCAATACGTTCATGGTGGGCCGTTGCCGCGTCCCTGCCGACTTGCAGCGAATGTAAACAGGCAGACGCGGCGATCGATATGGCGCGGTAAACACGGCGGTTGCCATGGCGACGCGGCGGAGATTTCGTCACTTCCGCCCCGCGTCGCCCGCGCTCGGCGCTGTCCGCGCCAGCCGTGTCACAGTTCAGTGTGCAGTAGGTTCATGTTAAGGTAGGTAAAGTATTTCTATGATTTAACAGAGGTGTAATTTGTCTTTCACAGTTGGATGACGTATGGAGGCAGTTTACATTTGATACGTAACGTAACGTAACGTACGTCTGCGTCAAATAGGTAAAGTTGCAATTTCTTTTTAAACCTATGTGGCTTGCGATAATAAATAAATTAGGAAATTTGTCTATTACAACACATTTAAACTGAAAATTCGTAGCATGCTTTAAAATTGTCCTCTACAAGCAGGTTGCAGGCTGACATTGGGAAAGCACCAATCCCTCACGGAGACAAAGACTTACAGATAGACTAAGGCTACCTAACGGCAAGCTAAGCGGATAAGTTGGGTAGTCATTATTTGCTCCCCTCAAAGTGCTTTACGAGTTGTGCATTGAAGGGCTTCGGGGTGGTAAAGGCTAGTGAAATAAAATGCAATCGTGTTAAGCTCAGGTGAATGCATGTAGTTAAATATATTCAACAGTAACCTAAACATAACCTGAGTGCCGACGGTTGTAGGGATAACTGACTTAGGATTATTTATTGCGATATTATGATCTACACTTACTATATCGACGCTGGAAAGCATAAACGCTGTAACCCTTGAAATATCGAAAATACGTTTTTTACACCGTTGGAATCAGGAAATTTTTCTGCGTCGAATGAACCAACTCTCGTTGCTCTAGGATGAAAAAATTTTGCACAGCGTAAAATTTTGGTGATTTTTACATATCTCAGACTTAATATTGCTGTAACCCACCGAAAACTAGTGTTTTGTAGTAAAGGTACTTACAGCATTTGATCGGTCGTAATCTAAA
>NW_023594252.1:0-15088 GCF_014839805.1 Manduca sexta
ATCATACATGTAATTTTGTATTCTTCGTCTTCATCTGCTTGGTGGTTATGCCGGCCGAGGTGCCAGGGTCCGCCTTCCTACTGCAATCCTTCCATTTTGCCCGGTCTTTTGCGTGCAATATTAGCATTGAAATAGCAGCAACTCAACAATACACAAATCAAAACAAAAAACAGTGCCTTACATTAAAACAAAAATCTAAAAGAAGATTAAACAATAATCCGCATAAAGGAGCCAACCACAGCACCGTTAATTAAAAGCATTAGAAGCGAAAATACTACATAGATTAGGCGCCGTCCACACAGAGTTATAGCCCACAGATGATATGCATCCGTCCCAACTCGACGTCATATTAGTTCGGACTAAAATAATCATCGCCCGTTTAACTGGCCCTTATCCCTCGGTTGAATTATTAATTATAATAGACCCGTTTTACATAATTTTCTTATTAGAGGTGCTTTAAATTATTACAGAGGGTCTATGTTTTAGCGGCGTCGTAAATTTACGTCGGTAACCACGGAATGGACGATACGTTTTAATTAAATATAAGTTCGTTAGTTTGATTGGTGTGCGTTCGTTTCATTTTGATTAGTTTGACATTGTGAACAAATTTCAGAAACGTTGCTTTTACATTTATCACACGTGGGCCGATAAAACCAACAGTCCACTTAATTGGGTTTCAATTAAAGCCGCGATACTGACCATTTCTGTCAATTTAAATGTTAATTAGTCAATAACGTCCCATTCCTGCTAATGAAGATTGAGCTTCAACCACAAACTGGTTCCTAAAGTGCTAACAGAACACGATTTCATTAACATTAAATATGAATAAAAATGAATCTGGAATCGGAAAGAAATTAATATTTCTGCGCTAAATCGTTAACTCGGTTTTTGATCTCGCGTTGTGGACGTTAAAGTTTACTTACCTTTGCAATTATTAAGAAAAAAGGTTGACCCAATTTACCCTGTTAACGATCTTTATTAAAAACTAGGTGTTGCTCGCGGCTTCGCCTGCGTCAAAAGTATTTCCAGCTACAAGTCCCACAAATACTGTATGACACCAATATCATCTATTTAAAAAATCAGAGTAAACAATTCCATAATTTCCTATGAAAACTAATTGATAGGATAAAAAAGCCTCTATGTAATGCAGCATATAGTCTACCCTTGTGTCAAATTCCAACTCAATCGGTTCAGTTGTTCTACGTTTATATCTAGCACCTAAAGTTCCAAATATTTTCGCATCATGCATTATAATATAAGTACGAAATAAGATGTAACATACAGAACAGTAATTATATTTATTAAAGAATTTACTGATATAAAACTAATATCATATTGTACAAAACAGCGCAAATGTTCAATTTCTTTTACAGCTATCATCATCATCATCATCATCAGCCACATAAAGTCCACTGCTGAACGTAGGCCTCCCCCAAAGATTTCCAGAAGCTATAATGATAAGATAACGATCCGTAAACCTAACCTAGCACATGATTAGCAACGATTAAAACAATTGACTATTACATTTTAACACCATAAAACACTAGCAGTGTTTATCCTTATTGATGAGGTGATTATGCTTACTATAAAAAGATCTGTAGCGCGACACCACATGTCGAGAGTCAGAAATAAAACTAGGGTTGCCACAAAAGAGTTGTTTACTAAAAATAATTTATATTTCACTCTTATTACAAACTAATTAATCCTAGGTTGGTAGAATTTACAGGTATGGAATCATATTAATATTTAAAGCATTCTCATTATAGGCGGCTTATCAGAAATGCGTAAGTTAATTACACCAGTTCATTGAATGACTGCAATGTTAATATCTGCAGTATAATTATATAATAATGTATAATTACAACGAACGTTTACATAAATTGGTTAGTCAACACTCACACTACCATAGTATGCGTGTTAGAATTGTTATTAAAATATAATCGCTATTGTAGTGCATGAGCCTTAACATTACGCAATTTTAAGAACAAATTTCTATGTCAGAAAAATCAGACGTGATAATTAAAACCGAAAAACAAACTCATATATTTATTTTCTCGACCTAGGAATCGAAGCAAGAACGTCACGGTATACAATCCTGACATCGATAGGGTATTAGACTTATTTTTATTTATAACTTTTATAAAATACATACGTCGTATAAATTCTAAAACAGAATAAATCATTGAAATCTGGTGAAAAATCCACGAGTGAAATTAAAGCCATTGAAATTAGGTAGTAGGAGAGAGTGTCAAAAGCAGAAAAGAGACGAAATACTTGCATGTGACGTCAGCGGGCATTACGATGCGTGCGAAAGAAAGAGATGGAGCAGTATCCCCACTACTGCACACGGAGCATTATTTGAAATTTGAATTACTGCCTCATTTCATACCGGATTTTAATGTTGTTTTCACAAAAGGATTTCTTTTAATTAGACTAATTTCTGTTACATATTAAAAAATGCATATAATAAAAAATATTCAAATATCTTATTGACTAATCAATTCTCTTCACTAATGTAACACTATCAGAAAAGTCAATCGAGTGAACCCAGCTTAGGGTTTAATTTGTGTTCAACGCCCGCATGTGTAGAAGTCCGAGTTGACAAGTCTGTTTGCGGTTGTCGACTAAAGCGCTTTTGAATGCCGACTGTCTTAATATTTGCAACTGATGGCCGAACTCAATTCTTTATAATATTATGTACATTAGGGTATTTTTATATAATTTAATTATCAAAATTGGTCGATCGTCCTACGGTAATCGTCTATAAATAATGATAATGTCATTCAGGATTTTCAAAGCATTGCTAGGTAAGTCTTCCACCAGATATCTATGTCCAATTCTTACCAGTTATTGAAAAACCTTTTTTCTTACATTTCTTACACGAAAAAGTAAATCTTTATAAAAGATTTTTCCTCGACGTATTTAAGTGCTGTTTACTGTTTAACTTTCGTGTAATCTCGACAAATCGAACTTACCAAGTTTTCCTCTTAAGTCGACGATATGTTTATCAGAGAAATATCTTGCTGATATTGCTCCAAAGCACTTATTTGCTCTTGATTCAATCACGTATTTATAAGGTACATATTCGCTCAACTTTATCTAAACGTATTTTATCCTTCCAGATAGTGGTAAGATAAAAACTTCGATTAGGGTCACCAAGTTGCCGCAGAAGATCCTAGATATAACGAATGTTGGAGCCTTCGCTATCTCAGTTATTTCTTTAGCGTCTTGTATGAATATAATATTCCTATGTTCAAATTGTGAAATTATTTTCAGTTTTAAATATTTATGAAAAATAGTATATTTATCGAATTTATTTTCTGAAACTTACCGTTTGAACTATTTTTTTTTTTTATTTTCGTATAAAGAAAAAACAAAACATTTCTACGCAACAATATGATAATCATCATTAAAGCAATCCATTTATACCTATACTAGCTTTTGCCCGCGGCTCCGCCCGCGTTATAAAGTTTTTCAGGCTAAAGTTTTCCGTTATAAAAGTAGTAGTTTCCCGGGAGCCTATGTTCTTCCCAGGGTCTCAAACTGTCTCCATACCAAATTTCATCTTAATACGTTGGGTAGTTTTTGAGTTTAAGACGTTCAGGCAGACAGATGCAGCCGGGGACTTTGTTTTATAATATATTTTTTAGAACTTTTAACAGGAACAATTCCGTCATACATCATTGTTGCATAACTTTAACCGTTTACGCAGCGCACGCAACGGAAGCTCTCAAAACTAATCAATTGTCCCCGTTTTTGAAACATGTTTCATTACTACTCTGCTCCTATTGGTCGTAGCATGATGATATATAACTTAGAGCACTCCACAAACAAAGGGCTATTCGACACAAAAAATATTTTTCGGTTCCGAATCGGTGGTTCCTGAGATTATCCATTACTGCTCCGCTCCTATTGGGTATAGCGTGATGATATATAACCTATAGCACTCCACGAACAAAGGGCTATCCAACGCAAAAATAATTTTTCAGTTTGGACCGGTAGTTCCTGAGATTAGCGCGTTCAAACAAACAAACAAACTTCAGCTTTATATAATAGTATAGATATAGATTTGTATACATTCGACATGTTAAGCAGCTGAATGTAGTCGTTTATAAAGTAATCTCTGGTTTTATTTTACATAGCACGGTATAAAATGCCTTTTATATTTGGGCTAAATTCGTCCTTAATAGTGCCTTTACAATGTGCATAGATAGATTCTATGGTTCAAATAGATTCTCTCTATATTAAATCACTTTGATTTCAGAAACAGTTATCCTATCTCTCGATATTACACCGTCTCGTATAGGATTTAGAACCACGTAATTCAAGTGAAGTGATCAAATACCTTGTATGGCGTACTGTACACCTATATGTATATTTACCTGTGTATGTATACGCTATATATATCTAGAATTTAATGAACTATTTGCTTCCATATAGTGATTGGGACGAAGAGCTAAAAAAAACAATTGCGATTGTTCACCCGTAGAGCCTCACGTTCGTTGCCAATTTTCGATATAAACCTAGATATCTATAATTTAAATGCAGAAAAATAATCCTTAAAAGATATTAACAGTTTTAATTTAAAAATATATACCAACGGTATCTAGACTATTGTTAATCCTGAACAACCATGATCATGCGCACGCGATACAAAATTTGTTCCACTCGACAATGGCGGCGAACATCTTAAACACAATAAAAAACCATCCGAGATTCTTGCGACAAATAAACGCATTATAATGATTCTTTGTTGCTTATTATTTCATATTACACGGCCGTTTTAGACCTCTGACGCGGTGACAAAAGATCCACCACGGACGGCCACAAAAAAGTCAATGGATCGCAACGGACTGAATATAATAAATTACCGCATCTATACTTCGAGATCCGTATAAATACGTGAGGTTTTTCTTTTTTTATACATTTCTATGCCGAGACAATTTATCTTGCGACACGAGTGGAGTTAAGGTTATCAGAATGGATATTATCTCCGCGTATATGCTTGTTTCGGTTTGATAGTAATAGATTTTTTTCTATTTATATTTGATCATTTATGGCGTTGATATTTTATTTGCTAATTCAAGATTCCAAATCTGTAAATTTACCTTTTTGAAAGTTAAAAATACTTTTATTAAAGGTACATTATCTCTTGTGATTTTTTCTCGCTAGAATTGACTGTGTGCGGCGACTAGAAGCTAGTACTTTTATTTGAAGAAGTAGCCGTGACCTAATTTATCATCATTTTAGCTTTCCACTTATAAATAAATGAATTACTTTGCTACTACGAAAAATGTCAGGTCAATCAAACTGTTTAATTTAATTTTAGCACAAAACCTCTCTAAAGCTTTCTATTTCAACCCGAATTCCGCTCCGGGCGAAAGCTGATTAACTAAAATAGAAGAAAGGCCTGTCAGCAGCACATTTCTAGCCAAGACATCTTCAAGGATATCTATCAAATCAAACTAATAGAAATTCCGATCACGATTCGCGAGTTTTCTTGTACTTCAGTGGCTCGCATCAAAGTTTTTTCATGTCCCGTATACCCTTGTCAATTGTCTATTCTGGCCCATATATTTCCTTTCACATACTTATAAAATCATGAGGTAGCCGACGCGACGTCAACTTTTAATATCTCTTTGTGTACGACTGCAAAGAGAATTTATTCAAAAATATGTCGGTCTATTTCCGTCTCGTATTTTAGTTATCAGGTATAATAACACTATTTTAAATTATACAATTCAGAAACTAAAAATAGGGGATATAGAAAACTAACCGAAAAGTGTTTTTTTTAGTAGTCTTGTTCGTTACTTTGATGCAATGTAGTTATTGACTGAGTTCTTAACGTGAGTCACTCGTAAGTCGCTTTCATTGTATTACCTTCATGACTGTCGCCATACAGTCTACTTTATCTCTTGACTCAAAGTTTGTTAGATGATGGCGTAAAATATTTCGAAGGGCGGCACTAAAAATGGCATTTTGACAAGAGGGAGGAAAGGAATCAGATATAACACACACTAAAATACTTTTGGAACAGAGAATGCACCCGTGTATTGCACACAAATGTAAGCTATAATATGTTCTGCGTACTTGGTTGATCTCCATTGAGATTGGTCACCGTGGCCAGAATTCGGCTAGGAGGGCTACGTAATGTATATTTTTACAAGACATTACTTATTATTATAAAAATACTGTAAAAGGAAAATTTTGCCGGCGATGGATTCACACTTGTGACACGAGTTCGTTGTTTCCCTCAAATGTTTATGACTTTATGAATTATAGTTGCGGTTTGAAATACAGTTAGCAAAAACAAAGGAGCTAAAAATATTACGGAACAGTAATGTCCTCGTATTGGATGACTTCATCGTTAAATTAATCTAAATACGTATAGTTTTATTTACAGAATTTTATACAATAGCGCAAACACTAATCAGAAAATATGAAAACATTTTTTGGATTTCTATCTCAGTACTGCACACTTTTAAGAACGAGGTCACGAAATTGTACTATTTCATATGGCTTATATTAAAACTCAGAGACGCGAAGTAGCTTCTTTTATTATGTCCTCTTTGTCTTTTGTGTTCTTTTTAGTAATTCAACAATGGATACATATTTGTCAAAGAGAGCGCGTGTAGGCACTTAGGGTACATTGAAACAGGTACGCACTCTTTGTGTGTGTTCGACTTTCGTTCCATATTTAAAATTTATGCGCTCTCATATTCGAAAATGGAATACAAAAGACCGAACTGTTCTTCACTATATGGTAATATGACAATCTATGTTTTTAACTATTTGCATTAAAAAGCCAAATTGTATTATGATTGGTGTCATCCCTCTTTTCTCTATTCATGAGTTTGAGCTTTAAAAATGTTGTCTTTCCTTTTTGGGATGTTGGGTTCCTGGACCATACATCATGACGCGTTAAAAATTCTGTTAAGAATATAAATAATGTTGCTCGTACATTGTCATATTTAAATTCCGTTTTGAAAAATTAAAATGTTTTTAATATTTGTGATACACTGTGGTTGTTTGTGCGAGTTATAACTCGCTGTATGTAACTTAGTTGGAAATGAATAAAGTTTTCTTTGTGTACAATTATTATGTGATTTCGGTGAATTAGCTTTTGAACCTTAGTGGTTTTATGTTTATAAATATGTCTAATAACGACTATTTATTAATTCTCTAACATATTGTATGCTTTCGTCGAATAAACATTGAGTTAAGAATGAACGTTACTAAGTAACGGCATTAGTTTATTATTGAAGAAAAAAACACCAAGACGCGCCAAGCGCCTAGACTGTCAAATATTTAAATATTTTCCTATTAGTTTCGCTTTACTTTTACTATTTATGAAATTATAATAGTTAACGTGAAAATCAAAAATAGCTTCAATGTATTTGAAGACACGTGTTTATATTTGTTTTTAGAACTTACGCGTTCTCTAAATTGATATATATTGAAGTTTTTTGAAATTCATTCCAACTATACAGAATTATGATTAAATAAAGCGTCATCATGATCTAGATTAATCGATTCCTTCTAACCGAATTTTCGCTACAGCGGCCAATCTCAACGGAGGTCAGCCAAGTACGCTGGAGACATTATAGTGCACAAGTGTGTTCAATACACACGTGTACTCTTTATTCCTTTCCTCTCATAGTCTGGTGAGACGGCAATCCGACATGACGGGAGAGAGATCAGGCGTAGGACTAACAAACGATCTAGAAATTAAGTACCCACTTAAACCTTATAATTGAAGTTCGGTACCCTGATCGGATATTCAAAAGGTATACTTCGCAAAGGTAAATGTTTTCTTTCATATCCCAAAAATAACTCTGAGGGTATACATCACTGCCTGTCCATTAAAGATGCACGGACAAACACGTTTTATGAAATCATGTTATAATTCTACACGAAAATCTACGAAGAAATTAATAACATAATACTGTTTCATATTTATATTTCATAGCAGACCGAGAACTGTTCTAACGAGACGTATTTCAACTAAAGTAGATAATAATTTATTGCTCATAGCAAATAGAAGTTATGTCGGCTTAAAGTATTCCTTCAAAGAATTTAATGAAAAGATTGTGGAAACTTTCGGAGCACTTGAGATTTCCGCAGACTTAAATGTAATGCATTTATATGTGCGCATCGAAATGAGGATGTCTGCCATTTGGAAGATTATGCGAACATCCGCGCCGCATCTAGGTTTACTTATGTTATTACTACATTTGCACATTAAAATGTGCTGAATGAAATGTTAGCTTCGTTTTGTTATGACGTATTAAATAATAAATTATTATATCATCCAGAATTTTATATTCAAAAAGTAATTATCAACAACTCATAATTATAATTGATGTACATGAAATCACGATCATGAGTCTAACGCCCGAATACTCAAACGCCACTTAAATATTTAAGATGGCCTCACGGATTTAAGCATTCATTATCTTTGAAATTGGTATACTGAAACGTCACTTATTTCCTAACCTTAAATTTAAGGCGACGAAGGTTTAAGGTCCGCTTATTGATTCAAACGGTATTCACAAACCCTGCTTAAAGTTTGACAGCTATTTAAGGCCGCCTTATATGGCTGTTAATTGAGATTAATTTGAGAGTGCTTGCGACTACTCTCAAATCTTTACGCTAAAATATTTATTGTTTTGTTAGTTGTTATTATATTCTCTTTCGATTTAATAAAATGTATTTTTCTTCACTATCATCACTGTCTGAAGAAGAATATAGGGTCAATCGAAGAAATCGAGAGAAATTAGACACTTTCGAAGAGTATTTATGTTCATTAATTCAGGAATTGTCCTAAATTATGCTTTTTAATTCAGGAATTGTCATTTCAGCAATGTTCATTCATCATATTGATTTAAACTGGATATTGATCCAGCCTAGCCGGTCATAAAAAGAAATACCAGATATTTATTGCCCTTTTGTTTCTTTACCACAGGCACCTATCAAAGGGTCATCTGGGATATTTTCATGTGTAGGAACCTACGGTACATCATGGTGTACTCATATCATGGCACTAGTTGTGCCTGTGCTTATATCATGGAACTAGTTGTGCCTCTGCCTACCCCTTCTAGGATGATTAGCTTTATTATGTGTGTATGTAATAAGTTTTAAGGAAATCAATTTTATTGAAAGTCAACATGTCTGAATGAAGAAATAATTATTAGAGAAGCAAGAAGAAACTTTATTGTAATTATTATATTTTTTAAATGTAATTCTTATATATCAGAGATATAAACATTACATTACAGACATTTTGCTACACATAGTACATATATATTGATATGAGTACAATATGGTACATCATATTGTACTCATATCATGGAACTAGTTGTGCCTGCGCTCATATCATGGAACTAGTTGTGCCTCTGTCTACCCCTTCTAGGATGATTAGCTTTATTATGTGTGTATGTAACAATTTTTAAGGGAATTTAATTTTATTGAAAGTCTGAACATGTCTGAATGAAGAAATATTTATTAGAGAAGCAAGAAGAAACTTTATTGTAATTATTATATTTTTTAATTGTAATTCTTATATATCAGACATATAAAATTTTATAACAGACATTTTGCTACACATAGTACATATATATAGATATAAGTACAATATGGTACATCATATTGTACTCATATCATGGAACTGGTTGTGCCTGCGCTCATATCATGGAACTAGTTGTGCCTCTGCCTACCCCTTCTAGGATGATTAGCTTTATTATGTGTGTATGTAACAATTTTAAAAATTTAATTTTATTGAAAGTCTGAACATGTCTGAATGAAGAAATATTTATTAGAGAAGCAAGAAGAAACTTTATTGTAATTATTATATTTTTTAATTGTAATTCTTATATATCAGACATATAAAATTTTATTACAGACATTTTGCTACACATGGTACATATATATAGATGCCTGCAGAAGTCTATTTCTTGAATAAATTATTGATTGATTGATTGATTATATATATCACAAGAGAAACCACACTTTTGACTCTCACTTCACGTATAGCTCCTCGCCCACAGCTCTCACTGTTTGTGTTCCTCACGAGCTGCCAATAAAACAAATATATTTTTAAAAAATATTTAACAAAAAAAACATTATCAGCCACATGATATCCATTGCGGTGAACAAAGGCCTCCCGCAAAAATTTCCGTGATTGAATGTCGGAAGCAGCCCGCATCGAGCAATGCCCTTTTTCTTAATCGATGGGCCTAAATAAATCCAATACGTACTTTTTCACTATATCCAGCAGTTCTTGCTTTTCTATTGAGGTTTAATTTCAACCCCTTTTTTGGGTTTTGTTATTGGCAGACTCCATTGATTACATTTATATAAAATAGAAACTTCTGTGGTAAGACACGAAATAAGAATTATGTTGACAAAGAGAAAATAATCACTACGATTTAATTGTTGACGAAAATTTGACAGATCCAGACGTTTTTTTTTAAAGTGACTAATGTCAATACTGATCATGCTGCTTAAAATGGCGAAGTATAAATAAGTTGGAATGTATTTACTACTGGGATCAATGTTGAGAATTTAATTATTAAAAATCTCAAACTGCGTATTACGTTATTTGATTTTTTTATGTTTCATAAGTATGCTGCGTGGAAATGACACATAAATATCATTTTATTAAAATTATGTAAACGAAAACAAACTTTTTATAATCTATAGTAAATTAACTGCTCCTCAACTGAGTTTTTTCCGTAAAATCTTTTTAATGTGTACGTTTGAGAATGCCATTTAAATTAAGTAGCCTGTTAAATTTAAGTAGGCCTCAGACAAGTTGGTTGGTTGAGTAGCGTTTCAGTATTCGGGCGTAAGACTAATAATATATTTGGACTTATTTTTTTAATAATGCTCTCATGTGAAAACATTTATTTAATTCGGATAAAACATTTTATTCTTTTTTCAAACTTTAACGTACCAGCCAGTAGCATCCTTAACTTTAATAAAAGTTTCATTCATAATCGTTTCTATATGGCCACTTAAAAATATATATCATCGTACATATGCTGCATACGATTATTTCATTATTAACGAACACATCACAAAATGGTCAATATTATCAGAAAACAATAACGTCGCTTGCCAGTTGATACGCTTGACACGTTATACATGTCACAGCAATAAGTGACCTATTTATTGCTCATAGCTCGTGATAAAGTCAAATTATTTCAGGTCATTAACACTATAATAAAGATAAAATTATTTCTTTGTGATAATGATGCCAGGTTGTCAAGACTGATTATAATCTGTATATGTAACTTGAAGTATTTGTGTAGATTTTAGTTCCAGCTATCTTTTTTTAGGTCCCAAGCAACATTTAGTGCGTATTATTCGTTCATCTAATATGTAAAATCTATTTGAAAATCTGTACCCAATTTTTGAGGTGGATTTTTTTTACAAAAGCAACAGTTATAGATACACAAAGTAATTCTAGTACGAAATCGAAAAATAAATATCTTGATCATATTATACTGCCGTTTTAAAGATAGATCTTTATCCAACATTATAGTGAAGGAACTGATTAACCACCTTATTCATAAACGTTATTTATCTAAGGATGGAGCATTGCTGTGATAAAAAGTCTGTAACATCTGTAACACAGAAACAATTTTTTTTTTTCTCGAATACCAATGGTACTCTAGATAAAACACACCGTAAGACCACTGCCACTGACCAAACCACACACCAGAAGCACTTATTACCATAAACATAACTAAGACAAGCATCATCGTAACATACTTCGGTCCGATCACAATTTTTCATTGTAATCTCCATATCGCGTCGTATCTACACCGTTGCTCCAGTACTGTCGAGATTGAACATTAATCAAAAACTGGATAACGCAGCAATCAACGTGTCCTAGGTGTGTTTGTATTGACGTGAAGAATATCGAAGATCGTAAATTGGATTATTTTGTGATAACATTTATAATAATTTCTTATGTTTACGCGAATGTTAGATATAATAAAACTATTTTACGGATTTTATGGCGATTTTTTGGATTACAATTTTGTCCCGACGTTCCACTCTGCAGCTATAATGGTCACGGGGTGGACTGAGGTGTTGGTCATCCGAAAAGTCAGTTACAATTTCAATAAGATTTTTTAGTCCGTTAATAGCAATTGAGCTGTGAACCAAAGTGGACTCGATTCTTAGGTCAGGCAGTCTTTTTTATGAACTTTCTTTGAGATTAGCTCACGATTAGACTATCTAACAATGAAATCGAAAGAAAGCTAATACACAGTCCACTGTGTACTATTTTTATGGTCCACCATAAAAGTAGTAGAACAAACTCGGAACCTTAATTTAATTGAAACAATTTTTCGTTGTGTGAAGTATTTTTATTAATATTTTTGTAAAGAAAAAAAAAATGTTGGTAAGAACACAAAAGTGTGTACGTTATTGAAGCTTTGAATGTGTTCAGCTATTTATGTGGCTGAATGTAGAAGTTTTTATTTTTTTGGATTTTTAGATAAGAGCATAGACAATTTGTTATTTTAACAATTAGAATAAACATTGTTTTGTCGAAAATTATAAAACATCTCTACTATTATAATTTCAGCATAAAATTCACTGATACCTATACCGATAAACAATATTTCTATATTTTATAAGTAGGTGTATTTTATAGAAAATTATGGGTTATGACACTTACATTGTATACATTTGAATTTGTATAATGATGTATTACTGTATTCCCATACCTTATTACCATAACATGACAAATCCATTAAGATAGTGGCCGCATGAAGGAAACCTTGTAAAAATTATTACGTAATATTATTCATGACGTCATATTAACACGATAGACGAGTCATCGTCAGAAAATTTGTTATACTTGACGCACCGACGATCTAAGATGCGAGATAAGCTCGTAATACCCATGTACCTTATTAAGTTACAAGTTGGGGCTTTTTTCCTATTTAATTTTAATTTATATATTAGCTATTCAAAGGGTTGGCTACTCCTTAGTCTGTATAGAAACTTTTTGGTTAAATAAATCGTAATATTAAAATTTAATTATAGGCAGGTATGAGAGATAATTTAAAGCCATAGATATCAATTTATCGGTCACAATCCATTAATAATGCGCATCCAGCATCCCTTTCTTTAAAGGTGGTCTACTTTTTCGCTTAACTAAATTAGTTTAAAACCTTTTTGATCTTGAAACAACGGAAAATTGATTTACGATTACATGGAACGAGTAAAACGAAAGAGTTATTTCCTGAGCCAAAGCGCGCCGCTACCGTAGCTAAATAAAAAAAAAGTGTAAAATTTTATCGGCCCGATAGATGCGAGAAAAAAAGTTAAACCAACATTTTTGAATCTGTAATAAAAATCTTTGCTGATAGCTTTTTAGTAATACGGTTAACTGGACAATTATTTTCGCCACAAAAAGTTTATCAATAAACTTGTGTATTTTTTTATTATGATAATGAAATTACATTTCAAATGTTACTTCCTATAGTTATAAATATGTGAACAGACAACGTAAGGTCCCAGGCACACGTTGGATGCAGACCTCTTTTGATAGATCCGTCTGGAAATCTTTAGGCCTATGTTCAGTAGTGGACTTCCTACGGCTAGTGATGATGTATGGTCAATCACGAATAGATAGGAAAGACAGACATATATAGATATGATGGAACGCTGTGCACGCGATTAATGCGGAATGGGGATAGAAAAGAGGAAAACCTTATTAATACTAATGTTAATTGCTTCCGAGTTAAGTAATCCATTGTAATTTTGTTAAAAATAGTTATGGACAAGTCGTTAGTATACATTTAAGTCATTCATGTAATTATCGCTTATAAAGTAGATTTAGATAGCGACTATTTTTGCTTAATATTTTCGTCATAAAAGTTTTGGCGTAGTATCCTTATAATTCAAAATAACACTCAGAAATACATTGTAGTTACTTATTCAAATGCAGTATGTATTTTAAGTCAAGGCACTTATTTAAACACACTGCAGTTTATGTTTGCAAGTAAATAATGAAAATATACGTAAAAAATAGATAAATTACAAAATGACCTCAAAAAAAATTGTTAGGCTCCCAACGTGTGGACATAATATGTACTTATGCTAGCTAGTTGTTTGATAAATTTTATCGGCTATTCATAAATATGACCTTTGAGTATGATCAGTTTTCCCTTCTTACTTCAAACCAGACATAGTCCAATGCAAAATACTTACGTGCTAATATTCCTGTAAGGTATATATGTTTGACATATTATATTTTGGATGAGACGCACACCAATACCCGTAAATAGATCACACAATTATGCTTACAAACTTTATTTGAACTCAAAACTCATCAAAATAAGTCTTTTGTATTTTACATTATCACAATACGATTACCAATACGCAAAATCGCAATATTTGTATTTATACAGAAAACAGTCTCAAGTTCTCAACGCGACAGTTCATTATCGATAACCGCAAATCGCTGTAGATAACTGCTTACTACTACGCTCTTTAAAATACCATACGTACAGTAACACGAGTTATAAACTCATAAGCACTCGTTCGTTGTTACTTTAAACTGTCTGTACAAGAATTTGTAGAGACGGCACGAACGGTAACTGTTTTAAAACATTGTTACTATAATTAAAACTTTGGTCTACATTTTATTTCAAACTGTATTATGACTTATATTACTTATAAAAGTTTATGTTGACATTAAAAATAAAACTATTTTTGGATTTTATCGCAGTTTTCAGCCTTCATGGTCACGGGGCGGAGCAAAGTCTGCATTCTGGCTGCAAAATCTTCGAAACAATAGAAAATTATAATATACAGAACCACCATGTCTAAAATTTGCTTAAAATAAAATTTATTAGGTAATATTGACAGTTTATGTGCAATTACTAGTTAAGTTTCTAACACATTCTTTGCATTTTTTTTGGTCTATACAAAAGTATTAAATCATATTACACGATTTACATACTCATTTCCTCTTATATTAAAGATTACAGACTGCCAAGCAATGCGGGTTTAGATTTATATTGGATAAGTGGCCACTCCGCTTGAATTTTCAAGCCACGATATT
>NW_023594253.1:0-16434 GCF_014839805.1 Manduca sexta
TGTTCAAAGATCAATTAATAAAATAGACAATTTAATCCATCGAAAACTAAAAGATGGCGTTGTAATAAGTAATGACGTACGGTAGTTATAAATTAGGGCAATAGATGGCGCTGTACAATTTCTTTAATTTTGTACATCGCGATGTCAAGATTCTCCGACCCATATGTATAAGGGTTGGGGAATCATGCCTCGTCAGTTCGGGAATCCAAAGCAACCATGTAAATCAGAGCGAGTAGTGAAGGAAGAACAGTGCGTATAAGTGCATCAGAGCGAGTAAGGTATAGAGGTAAACAAGTGCAACTTCTTAGTAATTATAAACTGTAGACTGTAGTGTTACTAGTGCTAATAATAAATATTGGTTTTATGTGAAAGAGTGTCTTTATTGTGTGAACCCGGACTCTTAGCACACACACTACACCAGAGCACCCCAAACATTGGTCCTTCGAGCCGGATAGAGTTCAGTGACCTCTATCAAGTAAAAGGTCAGGGACTTCTACGATACAAAGTTCAGTGACCTCTACCAAGCAAAAGTTCAGTGACTTCTACCAAGCAAAGTTCAGTGACTTCTACCAAGCAAAAGTTCAGTGACCTCTACCAAGCAAAAGTTCAGTACCTTACCAAGCAAAAGTTCAGTGACTTTTACAAAGCAAAGTTCAGTGACTTCTACCAAGCAAAGTTCAGTGACCTCTACAGTCAGTTCACTGTCAGTTCCATACCAGTCACCAGTACGTTGCGGGTCGCAGCGCTACGTGCAGCAGCGGGTCCAGCAACTTCATTGGAGCCATCAAGTACAAGCAACCGAGCAGAGCAGAGCAGTATTTATTAATATTTATTATTTTATTTATTTGTTAATTAAGTAGTTAATTTAATAGTTGTAACAATGCAAGGGCTCGTCAATGCACAAGTTAACATACATAATTCTATTAATAGAGGTTTAATTAATTTCAAAAGAGTCCTAAAGATCGTATCACAAAAGAATACGTAGAAACAAGAATTAACAATTTAGAAATAGACTGGCAAACTTTTAAAGCAAATAACCTCAAATTGTATGAAAACTCGAAATTAGAAGAAATAGAAAAGTCAATTTATGTTACGCAAAACATTTATGAAAATTGTGAGGAAAATTACTTTATTTATAAGTCTTTGTTAGCATCCAATTTATCAGAAAAGGTGGAACAACCAACCAGTAACAATAATAAAGGCAATCAGTCGAACACAAATTCAGCAGCAAAGTTATCGAAAATTAAGATTCCAACCTTTTCTGGTAATTATTCTGAATGGACAACATTTCGTGATTTATTTACTTCATTAGTACACAATGATAATAGTTTAGATGATGTACAAAAGTTACACTATTTAAAAACGCATTTAGTAGGCGAAGCAGAAAAGCTTTTAAGAAACACTCCTGTTACGAGCGCCAATTACAGTCGTTGTTGGTCGTTATTAGAAAAGCGTTATAACAACAAAAAATATTTAGCCAATTGCATTCTCAAACGGTTATTCAGCCAAAAGCGAATGAATGCTGAATCGGCGTCTGCTATAAAAGATTTATTAGACACCACCAATGACTGTTTGGACGCATTAAAAAATATTGGTGTTGATGTAACCACATGGGATATCATGATCATTCACCTAATATCGTTTAAGTTAGATACTGAAACGCGTAAGCAATGGGAACTGAAAACCGCTGATGATCAATCGAACGATTTACCTACATTAGATCAGTTAAAAGAATTTATGGAAAGTCGTTTTCGTGCATTCGAAAATATAGAATTTAAGAAAGTACAAACGCAACATGCAACTGCTGACTCAACCGTCCACATACGAAAGTATTAATAGCCACAAATAGGTTATGCGAATTCTGCAATGACAAGCACAAACTTTGCTTTTGTAAAAAGTTTGCAAACGAGGATTATGCAGTACGACGCGATTTCGTCAGTAAAAAATCTATATGTTTTAATTGTTTGGGCAGTAATCACAGTGCATACACCTGTAGAAACCCAGCTCGTTGTAAAATATGTAACAAAAGGCACCATTCTCTACTGCATTCACCAACTGATACATCAGAGCAAAGAAAAATGAATCTGATACAGCAAAGTCTCCAATAGTTTCGTGCTATGCGACTCGCAAGACCTTCAGGCCCAGACAAGTTTTATTAGCCACAGCGTTAGTGCATGCCGAGTCAGGATTAGGAAATCATTCAACACTAAGAGCTTTGGTTGATCAAGGGTCACAAGCTTGTTTTATAACGGAAGCAGCAGTTCAATTATTACGTCTAAAGAAAAACCCTGCAAATGGTATTATTACGGGTTTGGGAGGAGAACACTGTATGAAATCGAGATACATGGTTACAATCACAATAAGATCAAGAGTCGACACAAACTTTGAACTGCAAATTGAAGCCTACGTGTTGAAAAATATTACGTCATGTCTGCCTGAAAGGAAATTAGAGCCATTTGATTGGATAGAAATAAATGGTTTATATTTGGCAGATCCGGAGTTCAACATTCCGAACAAAATTGATATGTTGTTTGGAGCCAATGTGTACAGCCACATACTAAAAGAAGGCATGAAGAGGAGTCCAAACGGAAACTTTATTGCTCAAAGTACGAAGCTCGGATGGATAATATCAGGCACTGTCAATGAGAGGTCAAGCGAAGATAAAGAAAATTCGAACGTTATTTCAGTATTGCATACTAGAGCAGAAGAAGACATTTTAAAGAAATTTTGGGAATTAGAGGAACAATTACCAAGATCAACATGGTCAGAAGAAGAACAAGCCTGTGAAGAGATTTTCAAAAGGACAACAAATAGAACACCGGAAGGGCGATATATTGTAAATTTACCCTTCCGAGAAGATTTTGCCCAATGTCAAAACAATGGATCATTGGAGATAGCAATAGCTAAGTTCAAATCATTGGAAAAAAGACTCTCGAAAGACTTGGAACTCAAGGCCAGTTATAAGGAAGTGATTAACGAATATTTACAACTAGGGCACATGCGAACAGTTGAAGAAAAGGACGAAAAGGCACACGAAGCAGTATATTTACCCCATCATGCTGTTGTACGAATGGATAAATCAACCTCAAAGGTTCGAGTAGTATTTAATGCTTCCAGCAAGAATAAGCGAGGGTTTCATTAAACGATTGTTTAATGGTAGGTCCTAAATTGCAGCCAGATTTAAGACATTTAGTTTTTCGATGGAGAATCTATCCAATTGTTATGGTGGCGGACATTGTCAAAATGTATCGTCAAGTTCGGATAGCAGAACAAGATGCTAAATTTCAACGCATTGTGTGGCGCGATAATCCTGAAAGATAAAATTAAGGAATTTGAATTAATGACAGTCACATTTGGTACCGCTTCAGCACCTTACTTAGCGGTTAGGGCATTACAACAATTAAGTGATGATGAAGCAAAGGATTACCCAATAGCCGCACCACAAGTAAAAGAATCATTCTACATGGATGACTTAATGACTGGATGTTTTGACACTAAGGAAGGAGCCTCACTTTATAAAGAGATGAACGATTTACTTTTAAGAGGTGGATTTCAGCTACAAAATGGAACAGTAACAATGGAGAATTATTGTCATACTTCCTAACACAAAGTAATAAACAAGAGTTATATGGGCAGAAAGACAATATAGAAAAGAACACAGAAAAGTTCAGTAAAGAAATTAAAATAGACGACATTACGAAAATATTAGGTCTTACATGGGACCGTTGCGAAGATAATTTTAGATATTCTGTGAATTTACCCAAGAAGAGTGAACCAGAAACAAAAAGGTCAATTATGTCTACAATCGCCCGATTATATGACCCACTGGGATGGATTGCACCGAGTGTGATAGTTGCAAAAATCTTTATTCAAAAGTTATGGTTGGCAGGTGTCGATTGGGACGAACCCATTTCAGCAGATTTAAAGGAAAGTTGGGACGATTATCGAAGTCAGTTACCAAAATTATCTGAAGTTCGTATTCCACGATGGTTACATATAAAGAAAGATACTGCTGACATAGAACTCCATGGATTTTGTGACGCATCAAAATTAGCGTATGCTGCTGTGATTTATGTAAGAATAGTAGATGATGATGGCAAGATACATGTCTCATTGTTAACATCCAGAACAAGAGTTGCGCCGATCAAGCAAGTTAGCATTCCACGCTTAGAGCTATGTGGTGCAGTACTGCTAGCAAAATTGTTAGCCGAAGCAGCTGAAATACTAAGAATAAAGAAGAATAAGATAAGGGCATGGACTGATTCAACAGTAGTTCTTGCATGGCTAAGTAGCCACCCCAGTAGATGGAAGACCTTCGTAGCAAATCGAGTCTCCGAGATATTAACAACACTAGACTCGTCTCAATGGTATCATGTGTCATCCAAAGAAAATCCTGCAGATTGTGCTTCAAGAGGAGTTCAACCGGCCTCGTTACCAGAGAATACGCTTTGGTTTTCAGGTCCTTCACTTCTTAAAGAAAAGATGATAATATACAAAAGACCAAACGATCTAAAAGTTGATCTGGAAGAAGCTATAAAGGTACATCTTAATAAAACTGAAGATGATAGCATTATACAACGATATTCATCATTACAGAGGTTGATACGAGTCATAGCATACTGTCGACGGTTTTATAAAAGAAAAGAATACAATAAATTAGACTTAAGCAAAACCGAGATAGACGAAGCGTTATTGTGTTGCATACGAAAAGTTCAGAAGCAGGAATTTTGGGAAGAATATACGCAACTGCAAAAGAACAATAAAGAGTTCAAGTTAAAAGGAAGCAAGATAAGTGCATTAGGTCCCTATCTCGATGAAAAGGGATTAATCAGAGCTACAGGAAGGTTAGAAAAGTCACAATTAGATGAACAAACGAAACACCCTATAATTTTACCTCACAACTCACATTTGACAAATTTGATAGTGGCAGATGCTCATAAGGCTACGTTACATGGAGGTATTCAACTAACAATAAATTATTTAAGGACAGCTTATTGGATTATAAAAGCAAAAGGTATTGTCAAGCAACACATAAATAAGTGTGTAAAGTGTGTCCGACAAAATGCAAAAATTCGAACGCAGTTTATGGGATCTTTACCATCAGTTCGTTGTACTCCAGCTAGAGCATTTAGTAACAGCGGAGTAGACTACGCGGGACCCATCAATATAAGAACAAGTAAAGGAAGAGGAAATCATTCCTACAAAGGTTATATTTGTCTATTTGTATGTATGTCCACACGTGCTATACACTTAGAATTAGTTAGCGACATGAGTACTCAAGCATTTTTAGCAGCCTTCAGAAGGTTCGTGTCCAGGCGCGGTCATTGTTCCCATTTATGGAGTGATAATGGCACAACGTTCGTAGGTGCCTCCAAGGAACTTAAACAATTAGTTAAGGCAGCTCACAAGTCGGCTGCTGCGGAATTAGCAACCCATGGCACAGAATGGCACTTTATCCCGCCTCACGCGCCCAACTTTGGAGGTCTTTGGGAAGCGGGCATAAAATCGACAAAATTTCACCTCAAGCGAGTTATTGGTGATTCAATGCTCACGTTTGAAGAAATGACCACACTGCTTAACCAAATAGAAGCTTGTTTAAACTCTAGACCAATAACGGTCATGGACAACACCGACGTGATTGAACCTCTTCCATTAACACCAGGACATTTTCTAATAGGCGAACCATTAGTTGCAGTGCCTGATCCTAATTATGAAAGTTCGAAGATCAATTCACTTAGTAGATGGCAGTTACTTCAAAAATGTATCAAAGCTTTTGGCGACGTTGGAGTAATGAATATTTAACAAATCTCTTACACAGATATAAATGGACTAACAAAGTCCCAGAACCAAACATAGGAGATATAGTACTAATTAAGGAAGACGACTTACCACCTAGTCGATGGTTGTTAGGTCGAATACTAGAAAAACACCCAGGGCAAGATCAAATTACTCGTGTGGTTACATTACGCACCAAGTCGTCAATCATCAAACGACCTACGTCCAAACTATGTATTTTACCTGCTAATGAGTGACTGTTATTACTAAGTTAGAATTATTTGTAATTAGATAATAAGTATTAGTTAAGGTTTTCTGTATTTGTAACCAAATCAATGCTAATTTAGTTGTCATTAAGTTAAGTTTATTTAGGATATTGTCATTCGCTCATTGATAAGTACAAATGTAATGTAGTACATTTATATTGCCATGGTGGGCGGAGTCCAACATTTGAATTGTGAAGACCATTTCGTCACTAAATGGTCTTGGTGGGCGGCATGTTCAAAGATCAATTAATAAAATAGACAATTTAATCCATCGAAAACTAAAAGATGGCGTTGTAATAAGTAATGACGTACGGTAGTTATAAATTAGGGCAATAGATGGCGCTGTACAATTTCTTTAATTTTGTACATCGCGATGTCAAGATTCTCCGACCCATATGTATAAGGGTTGGGGAATCATGCCTCGTCAGTTCGGGAATCCAAAGCAACCATGTAAATCAGAGCGAGTAGTGAAGGAAGAACAGTGCGTATAAGTGCATCAGAGCGAGTAAGGTATAGAGGTAAACAAGTGCAACTTCTTAGTAATTATAAACTGTAGACTGTAGTGTTACTAGTGCTAATAATAAATATTAGTTTTATGTGAAGGAGTGTCTTTATTGTGTGAACCCGGACTCTTAGCACACACACTACACCAGAGCACCCCCAAACAGTGTGTACGGTACAACTGCTCTGCGATCGCGGCTTCGACTAATGAGTTGGGAAAGGTAATATTCGGGATTGTCTTCTCATTATCAGCCCGGACTATAGAATTTGTGACTCGCCCCCTATTACATCATGGGATGGAAGATACTGTGAAAATAAGTACCATGGTTGCACCTCTGCCTACGTCTTTGATATAAAGGACGTATGTGTATTTTGCTATGTCTGACGAATTTCTACTCGTCATTTAAATTATAAGGATAAATAAAAATGTGTAAATAAATTAAATACACTTGCATTAATTGATTAATAAGTTAATTGGCGTCTGGCGGCATGATTTTTTTTATGATGGTACCTCTTTTAAGTTTATTAGTAATTCGAAACTGTTTTATATCTTAAATAAGGTCCTTCAAAACCAGAGATAGTATAGTACGGAATAAAAAGTCAGTGGAGTCGAAGGTTGCAGGTTTGAACTCCGTCCCTGATGCACGAATTTCTAAGTGTTATAAGGTATGTATTAATTGCTATCGCTAGCTTTTTCTGGATAAATTTCAAAGGCATTCGATGCCTGTCCCGCACTAAGATGGAGTGGTGAACTAAAGTCAAAATCCTCAGTAGGAGAGGCCTGGACTCTGGACAAAAGCCAATATTTTTTTCTAAAACTACGTATAAAAAAGACGGTTTAGATAAACCTACAAAACATAAAATACGCATTAAAATTTAAGATAACAGTGTACTTGCAAAATATAACGTATAATAGATTCCTTTAAGAACCTACATCACAAATAAGTGCATATTATTTGTAACTGGCAGTGCTCGGTGAGACATCATTTGCTGAATCACACCTTTCATGTTAACTTGACATCATTTAGTTGACTCAACAGGCACCTTTAATTACACCCGTGATGAATTTAAAGTTGTCCTCCCATTTTATGTGACTAACACATGATCTGTCAATGTCTTGAACATATAATATCAGCCCTGTATTCATACTGTCTTACTGCTGGGCGCGGGCCTCCTTTATTACTGAGAGGGATTAGGCCTTAGTCCACCACGCTGGCCTAGTGCGGATTGATAGACTTCACACACCCTCAAAATTCCTATAGAGAACTTCTTAGGTATGTAGGTTTCCTCACGATGTTTTCCTTCACCGTTAAAGCAAGCGATAATTCGCATAGAATACACACAAGTTTTTAAAAAACGTCCGGTGTGTGCTCTTGGGATTTGAACCTGCGGACATTCGTCACGGCAGTCCGCGCCACACCCGACTAGGGTATCGCCACTTTCAATATCTTGAACGTTAAGTAAAAAAAAAATGTATATTATATCCTCGTGACTGCATGTCTGAAATATTTTTACCATATTTAAGGACTATTTTTCCATGTCAAAAAATAGCCTGAGCTCTTGATCTACAAATTATAACTATAGCAAAAGCACAAGTTAGCTGATTTCAAATACAGATTTCAATAAAATATCATAAAATAAAATAACATTAAAGAAAAAATTCTTAGAGTATGGTAAACATGGTATGTTTATCGTCCTTGTCATATTGTTTTTAAATATTTTTTCTCAGTAGATAAAATCCTGTAGCGTAATGTGACTTAATTATCTCACACAAATTGCAGAATCTGATGATTTTTAGATTAACTTTAAGGTGATATTTGGCTGTAGGCTCATAACCTATTTGCTATCTCAAAAACCTAATAACTAATCTCAACTTTAAACACCGCAAAATAACACATAAAGTCAATCGCGAGCCCTTTCAACAATACGTCAATAATCATGTCCCGCTCAAAACATTTTCCACAACCAGTTTACCGACCTTCGGCTTGCAAACACGTGTATAATTTGCGATTTAGCTATGTACACGTTTAATTAAAAACTTAATCGACGTGCTTTGTACGTAGCCTTGAGAAGTGACTGAGCTCTCGTCAACATAATAATGGAATGCCATTAATGTCCGCTGTGATATACAATTTTGTTGTTGCGTATGAAAAACGTATTCCAGATTCTTCGCGACTTTATTCTAAAGGATTGAGGTTGATTATTGTATGGTTGTTTGTTTCCAACGTCAGTGGATTTTGTCAATATTATAATGCCGCAAATCAGTCATCTAGCTCAGCATTACAATGTCGTGAACTACTAAAGTACGGAGTTATGGCCCTTAGTGCGGTACGTGTAATTTTAAGACAGCGTTTACTCCATTAGAAAACTATGTTAACTTCTGTTAGTAGCTTTGATTTGCATGGCTTTTGTTTAATTAACTATTAAACCAAAGCCATGCATATCTCTCAAAGACAATAACTACTTAGTTTTATTTGTAATTTTTTTATTTACTTATACTTTATATACAGTAGATGAATTTTCTTGTTAACTTACGTTTTAGAATTGGGCAGACTATGAAGTTTAGATGATAAATATAAACTGAAATATTGAAGGGCGTAGTGAAGAAAAGTTCACGTCTAAAATAGAACACATATTACTCCTTTATCCCCGTAGGGGTAGGCAGAGGTGTAACCAGAGCACCCACTTGTCGCTTATGTCTTCCGTCCTATTATGTGAAAAGCGAGCTATCACTGTATCGGATATAAATTCCAAATTTCGAGCTGATGTTGACTAGAAAATCCCAATATCACTTTGCCCGACCTGGGATTCGAACACAGGACCTCAAAGCAGTGTCTACCGTGCACCCAAAAACCACCACCAAGGCAGTCAAATAAAAAATAAAAGTCTAATATCCTCGTCAATCATAAAGCATTACCTTCTTTTGATATAGTATGTTGGTTACTTACAATTGTAGTCACTTAATTGTGATATACAAAATAATATTCATTAGGTTGGCACATTGTTTTCTGCATCCATACGTACTCAAGGGCGTGTGCCCACACAAGCGGTCCTTTTGAGCTAATGCAGTCGCAATTACTTATCCTTACATATAATATTGTAACAGGCCGATGTCTGTACATTATTGAACAAAAACAAATATGGCGGGTCTTTGTTTGCGAAACAGAAGCCAAAACAATATTTTTTTATATGTACTGCATTTAATGCAGTTTTTATCGATATATTGTTAAAAGTAACTTAAAATATAAGGTCCATTTTATTCATCCAATATTTATTTTAACTTTGACCTTTATTCTGAAAACAACACACGGACGGAACCGCCAGCAAAAGTAATGTTTAATATATCAACCTACGCTCAAAGCGAGGTTTATCAAGATTTAAATGGAGCTTTTTGTTTGTTATGGCGTATTCGTTCTTACAGTACTACGACTGGGCTTGATAAAGCATTTTTTCTGATTATTCTGGGAGCTTATGGCTAATTTTACAAAATAAGTTATAACTTAAATAACTATACGCCAATTACGAGCTTCCACACGTAAAAATGAAATAGTAAAAATAATAATAGGATGATAGCGGTCTGAGGTTGGATTCCTTAGTCGGGTAAGGTAAAGGTTTTCTGCTCAGTATCAGTGGAATCTGGAATGGAGTCCGGTAAATAGATCTGCCTACCCCTGAAATAGGCTACAGGCGTGATGCTTTGTATATATTGCCAGATTTATTATATTTTTTCTTATAAAATATATATCACGTAACATTTCGTGTCAAGTTCAACATTTTCTCCGTAAAACGAGCTCTGGAGTTCTTGTATCTCTTAAAGGCCTAAACTTAGTGAAGGTTTGATCACAAATTTTATATACCGACAAAAGCATGGCATGAAAAGCCGTAAAAGCGACAATTTTAAAACTAATTAAATCACAAACTGTAGGTAGTTGTTACATGAGTATTACTTTTTTTATTTCTTTGAATGATGAGACGAGCTTGCCGTTCGCCTGATTGTAAGCTTACGACCTGATAAATAGTAGAAACACCATCTAACACCTTGAATAACAAAGTATTGTTCGGTATTCCACTGCGCTCGACATCCTAAGACATGAGATGTTAAGTCTTATTATGTCCAGTAGTTACACTGGCTACATAAAATTAAAATTAATTTATTCAAACAGCAGCAACTATTATCTAAAGGTATACAGAGCCTGCTACATAAACGAACACTAAGAGATTAAGGTGTTTCTCTTATAACCGGTGATTGTATTGTGTAAGTCTGATAGCCTAAATACTTGGTATTTGGTAAGGTAGCGAGACGGCTAGGCGACATACAGGCTTTTGGAATGATAATGATAAAACATTATTGTGTTAACCGACTTTAGAAAGATATAATTTATTAGCTAGTTGGGAGGTAAACAACATAATCTATACATATTATAAAACAAAGTCTCCAAAACTCTGTCAGTATATGATCGATTTGCTCAAAATCTACTGAACGGATTTTTATACGGTTTTCACTAAAAGATAGCGCAATTCTTAAGGAAGGTTTTGGTTAATAGTATATTACGGTTATATGTTAATTGATTAAAATATAACGATTACTGTTGAAGAGGTCGGGTGGATGTAAAATATCTTGTGGGTTGGGATTTACACGGGAAAAACTTTGTTACACAATGATTTCTATGTGTGCAAAGCCGCGGGCTCAGCTAGTTTGTAATACATTTAAAAAAATATGATGTAGGGGAAAAGAAAAATACTATTATAGTAAGTGGGTTCGTAGAAACGCAAATGCTCAGATAATCAACCAGTGTGGAATATATCCCACTACAACAGTGCCAATAGGATCTAGATCAACAAATGCCAAACAGCAAATGCTTTGGAATAATCAATGACTTTAGAACAGAGGTTGGACGCAATTTTTAGCTGCAGATAGGTAAAGACTATCTAGTATATGGAATGGTAGTACAGAAGATACCCGTTATAACAACATCGGTTATAACGACTAATTGACGACGTACCGATAAATTATTAACGATAGACTTCGTTCATAACGATTATCAAATATAGCGTCTAGATGACATTGTTCTTTCAAAGTCTTTATTACTTTATTTACTGTATATTCAAATTGATACTTAATTTGGACGCTCTCATTTTCCCGTGCTATTTAAAAAAATACTAGATCATGAAGTGACTGTACATCTTTCTTGCTAAGCTATATAAGTTTCAAAGATTTTGCCGACTTGACTGTGACGTGGTAATAATATTTTCTTTAATAACCCGCATTGCATTCACACTGATTCGGATTCAGGCGACGATGTGCAAGCAATAACTTTATTACTAGCCACTGTTCGTGCCAGGCGCATGCGTGTTGAATGCATATCTACTTATTGACATTCGATATAGTACCATTCTTATGACAGGCCCATCCGAATTTATGAAAATGGTAATATTGACGGTTAACGACTGTATTATTTTATATTTTATTTATGGTCATTACATCGCGTTTAATGGAACCGCATATTCATTATTACCTCTGCTAACATTGTGCCAAAAATCATCTATGAATAACAAGTATTTTCTCCAGAAATCCTTCCAGAAGTGATCGTTTTCAAATTTATTGTTTTTTCGTTGTATGTTAGTTTATTTCTGACTAAAAGTTTGATGCCGCTTCGACAAATTTTCTTGTAATAGTCTTAAAATATGTAAAATTAAATTACTTTTTAATGATATTTATTTTGTAACAAAACTTAATCTTTTTACATCTATGGTTTAACGGTGAAGGGAAACAGCGTGAAGAAACTTGCATACTTGACAAGTTCTTTATACGAATTTTAAGGGAATGGGGAAGGCTGCTAATCCGAACTAGGCCAGCGCGACTAAAGCTTACTCCCTCTCAGTAGTAGAGGATCCTAGGCCTACCAGTAAGACAGTACATACAGTGTATAATACAGGGCTATGTTTTACTCATACCTGCACTTCAAAATAATGCCACTGCACCTGATGGTAAGTGAAGTAGAGTCCAATAGAATGTCGACTGACGAGAGATGATTCCTCGGCAGTCACACTTATACTGGTTGGAACCTGTTGTTGTTTATTATTACAATTGTTCCAACTATATTCGGTATCAACTAGTCTAAACTAGGCAGCCCGTAAACGTCGAGTAGTTAGCGTGCCAATATGAGTGACATGCGAACCGAATATGAATAAGCGATACAGTTATCTCACCTAGCCGTCTAGGCACGCTATTGGACACTCGTAAAAGTTTACGGTGTTTGCGTTATCGAAATACTTAATTATGGTATGGTGTTGCTATGGCGTATGTTCAAAATTTGGTTGGGGTTTTATTTTGAAAAAAATTGTATGTTCTTAATTTATTTGTAATGGTTTAAAAATATCATTTCTTCTTCTATCTGACCTTGTTCCATTTTAAATTAGGGCTGAGGCAACATACTTTTTGTATGTAAAAAGGATGTGCTTTAGTCTTTAGGAGTTTGGAAAAACTGACGCCTTACATGGAAAAGAAAAGCGGTTGTTGTGTTATACTTAATAAGTAAATGTTGTACCAGATGATGGCTATAGTATGTTGTCTGTCTAGTACAAAGATAGACGCGTATGCGCAGCGTCTTTAAGGCTCGAAATGTATATTAAAATGAACTGTTTATTTAAACTTAATTATGACATAAAATCGTAGTTTTTATTTAAATAAACACAATTTGACTGCCTTAGTTGTATTACGGGACTACAGCAGTGCTGAGGTCCAAGTAATATTGGGTATTTAAACTCAGTATTATTCCAGAGTCTGAAATATGTGCCCAATATGGCGATAGACTCATTCACTATCACATCACAGGACATATTACACTTGGCGAAGAGGTCGAACCTGTTGCTCCTTTCCCCACAAATTCGAGGATAAAATGCATGAGTGTATATTTTTTATATAAATAAATATAAAATATTACACAATCGAAGGCAACATACTTAAGTCGATTGCCTGAAAGCGTAGACAGAGATTTTTATCAACCATCAATTATTTTAATTAAGCACAGTTCATTTTAATTGACACAGCAATTTACATCAGCCGTGATATTTGATTTAATATTATACTTAATTGTAGAATTAAACTAATATGGCTATCTGCTTTACCTACTTAGCTTATCTATATTAAAAGCATTCCGTTACCGAACTGGGAATCGAACCCGTTATGGAAATATGTTGCAAACAGCTCCACCGGCACAAATAACTTGATTAAGTTTGACAGGAAATCTGTTAAAGCGTCCAGTTTAAGATGAGCCGTGCGCTTTAATACCACAACTTTTGTTTGTATTGTATAGCGAAGGGGATAAGGGTTGGCGGGTCAACTTATACTGGTTATTAAGTTAAACGGTTGACAGTCCGTTGTGTTGTTGTGTAAAGCAATTGTTTTCGATTTGAATGGGGAGTTTTGAAATCGTTTTAATACCGGACCTTATCGGGTTTGGTCTAACTGATCACAATTTAATAAATGTTGTTACAATGTTGATTTTCTCAGTTACTACTAAATGCGCAGAAAATTACATAATAGGAAATTTGTTAGCGTTTAAATGATAACTAAATCGAAATACTTGGAGTTTGTAACAGTTGTGACAGGTTATATTTATTTATTGATTTTTGCACACAAGTAAAACAATTTAAATAAAAAAAAGAAACAATCAGTACAAATGGCGGTCTTAACGCTCTATACAATATTTTACATGGGATAAAAAAATATAACTAAATACTATTAAATTATTCTAAAAGACAAAAGTATTAAACGTCAAATTAATCAACCATAAATCTTAATCAAGCATTCGAAACTTAAACACAATTCTAAATTCAAATTCCGCCAACGAACCTACACCGCCCAACGTTGCCCAAACGGTACGACCGATTAATACTAAAAAAACCGCGAACTACAAAATAATCACACCCACACACAAATCGACAAATCAGCGGCCAGTAGCGGCAACGTCGGTACAATATTCGGATCACGTTGCCATTGCATTTCATTTCGCAGTACATGATCCTGCCCGGCCAGTACTTGTATTAGAAATTGCTTACAATGGACAAGATTAGATGCCCACGCGATTAATCTGTACGAAATTTTGCTTGAGGCAGTTTGGTTCGACTCCTATGGACTTCTGTGAGATTAAATCACAATTTACATTGGCATTATATTTTAAGGGCAGACAGAGTTGTTTCTTTAATAAAATTATTTATACTAAAAGATGCAATAATAAAACTGAAAGAGTATATGACAACATTGTTATATATTCTAGAGAGGTCAAGTTATAATGGACCGGAATTCCCAATGGTAGGTTGCGGACAAAACACAGTTGACCACAAAATGATAAAGATTCATTAAAATAGTAATATCATAGTTAAATAGGTTACCAGCTGTAGGAAGGAAAATATTATTACAAGTATGATTCAGTAAATATCGCAATGTTATTTTAAACTATAATAATAATATCAGCCCTGTATTATATACTGCCCTACTGCTGGGCACGGGCCTCCTTTACTAGTAAGAGGGATTAGACCGTCTACCACGCTGTTCTAGTGCGGATTAAGCAGACTTGACATATGCTCAAAATTCTTGGAGAGAACTTCTCAGGATGTTTTTCTTAATTGTTAAAGCAAGAAATAATTCACTTCCAATTAGGCCACCGCCTGCTTCTCGCAATCTAATTTATACAAAATACAATGCGTGATACGATGTCACTCTGGGGTCATCGGTTTGATTCCCGGGTAGTAGTAGGTTAGTGATATTCGGGTTTTCGACTCGAAATCAGCCAGAAGTCTGCACCTCTGCCTACCCCTTCGGAGATAAAGGCGTGATGTGTATGAGTATGATATGATTTGTTTTGCCAACCACCCGGCCTGATTTATGACAAGCCGGCATAATTGTGTTGATAAGCGAGGAATAGCCATCTTTCGTCTTTCGAAGCTATATCCAGACCCCATTCGGCATATCATCACTTACAGTGAGGTCATTATAGCATGCCTGTATAGAAAAAACCGTCAGCTCGTTCTGATCATCCTCTTTATCTAATCCCGGCCAAATTAATTTAGAAACTCCACACAAACATATCAACACGACGTACATTTTTCCAAGGAAAAAATCTCAAAGATATAACCATTTAGCTGCTTACAAAAGAGCAGGCAATGCAAATGCGACCGCGGGCGGTCCAGCCAGATTGACAGCTTGATGGATGAGATAACCGTTCAGCCCTTTGCCAATACAGCGTCCGCGCCTTCAGCTCAGTTAAAACTGTTCAAACCAATAATAAAGCTCACGCCTTGTAACTCGTTGGTTCTTGGTCAGCAGTTTCAGTGTCATTAACTCCCGTTTTATGATTATTTATAGTATAGGTATCTTGTTTTAAAACCAAAAAAATATGTTTGTAAAATGTAAATTTAATATTAGTCTACAAAATCGCAATCAAAATACCAACAAGACGATATACAAACTCCATTATGGCTTATAAATTTAAAATAATGTTAATTCTAAGTCATATCAGATCGAACGGTAGCTTGAAGTAATTTGATACACTCATACTAAAGTGTTTGTTGAAAACTCAAATATATATTTGTTGGTGGTAGGATATATTTTATATCAGTCCGGATAGCAACTACCGTCCACATGATGTTAAAATCTTCTATAGTGACCGACGTAAATGTCACTTCTGGATCAGCTTGGGTATATCCGGCTCCAACAGGGCGGCATGATTGCGTCGACTACTAATGGGTAATCATCTCTCGTCAGTCGACATTCTATTGGACTCCACCACTTATCATCAGGTGTAATGGGGTCACATTGCCCTGGCCAAAAAATTGTTTAAAGTTCAAGCCTTTAACATTAAGGATTGGCAGAAACGTAACTAGGACACTC
>NW_023594254.1:0-15085 GCF_014839805.1 Manduca sexta
CAATAGGTAATTTAAATATGTGCGATTTTAACAATTATTCTATACGTAATAGCAAAAATAAGAAAAAGAAACTCTTTCGTTAAATCAGCAATGAAATTTGTAAAATATTTCATGTTTCAAATATGGAAATGCATAAAATTAACGCACAGTGGGGTTCCCGTTCATCTCTTACTTTTAGGTGCATGATAATACTCGGGACGTCATAAAGATAATATTTTGTTTCTTTTTTTTCTTTTACATCTAACCCTTCTATCGACTTTCAATGAACTTACAGAACCTCGTTCTATCCTGCGCCCACTGCGAAGGCTGTCATGGCGAAAACACTGAAAACAGAGTTATTACCATAGCATTACTCCGAACTTTGCTAAGTATAGTTTGTAAACACGGGAATATCTCTATAAAGCCCAATGGTGAAGGGTAACATTTTCCGAAAGGAACCTGACACAATATATAGGTTAATACTTATATGCATAAATGCGGTTTTGCAAATCAAATCGTTCTGATGATAATAAGATTTTTACATAAGTTACGAAAAGTAAGCCAGCAGGAATAAATATCATATGTACCCTTCGCTGCTGATATAGAACAACTGGATAAAGGAGCACTGTTGGATGTGCGAGCTATTCCTAGAGTTAATTATAAGGTGTAAAAAAATTATTTAGTTACAAAAGTATAGTATTAGTATTTCTTTGTATTGTGTCCTTTTGAAGGGGAGAAGGTGTTATTATGTGGTTATATGTAACTTAGAAGAGTATAGCGTACTGCGTACACGCCCTTGTTGGGCTAATAAATTAGTGCGTTACGAGCCAGCGTTTGTTTCACTCGTGTCCCGTATTGCATACTTAACATATTCTGCTTAGCAATAGATAGAAACAAAGATGATACACAAACTCTCGCATACAACGTAGTTTTGTCTATTCTAATAACACATAAACAAATAAATATTAATAACAATCAATGCACAAGTTTTCCGGTGTTGTTCTAAACATTGCTAAACAATAATGTACTTAAACATTTGAAATACGACATGGCTTTTACGATTTTTCCATGTTGTTCCTCATACATGTTAGACTAGTGGCGTCGTTGGATGTGACGTTTGGAGCGGATAAATCAATTGATGTCAGTCAATTTGTAAAATAGAAACATTTAGGACTTTTGAGTGATTTTAAGGTGTCAGATTATCGAAGCTATCTCTTGTTTTGATAGGATTGTCAATCTAGCATAAAAATTATCTGCATCGGGTGTAATTGATAGACTTTTAAAATATTTTTTTGATAATTCTACATTTTGAAAATTTTATGGTTATTTTTTATTTACAGACACGAAAGGCCATAACGGGTCTTACGACATTCAATCCTCCTTTTTAATTGTAACTCTGCATTTTGGAAAGTTTATAGCTATTTTTTATTTACAAAGAAACAAAGGGTCATAACTATTAGCTATGCGATTCAGTCTTCGGTCATATTAAAAAAAAATATTAAAAGAAAATAAAAAAAATTACATATAAAATTCATCTTTACCGCACCTTGTCACCTGCAGCTTCATCAGATTTGGTTCAGTAATCGAGTCAAGAACTATTAAATAAACAAACATAATTTTACATTTATAATACCAATATAAATATCTTTACCGGATTCACATAAAGATAATCTTAAAGGCATTTTAATTAATTTACTCCTAATGGAAACTCTATCGCATATTTCAAACGTTTATGCACATTTTATCGCCCAATAAATGATGCGGCCTATGATATTATGTCCTTAGTTCAATTTCCGGTACAATGAAAAACAACGGGAATTTAATATCTCTTACATTGTTAATATGTAGGTTTTGAGTGAAATTAAGGCTCTGATCATTTTGGAAATGGTGCATTCATATACTTATGCCACACGAGAAGCCGCTTTTATGAACTAATAATGTTATTTCTGCGTTTAAATGCTCGAAGCATATATTTTAGAAGCAAAACCGCTAATATGTTAAAAATAACTATGTTTTATTTGCATCTCTGTCCGTGAAAGGGCTTTCGTAAAGACTCTCTGTTTACTCTATCGAGATAAATGCAATCATTCAGTGATTTCTACGTTTAATACATCCAAGCCTGGTAACATCACATTATATTAGATAAGTATTATATCAATAGAAAATCTTACGTTCTCTCTCTGCAATAAGTCTTATTCTCTTTTTATCGATTACATTGACGTCGTTTATACGATCTCTGCCTACCTCGCGAAGGTTAGAGTTAACTAGTAACGTATAGGTGCAGCGCGAATGCAACTTTCGCCCATCAATACGAGGTGTTCACATCAGTTAACGAGATCCTAGTATGGACTTAACTCGGTTACTGTCATCTACAATAAAAAAATATATTTTATTGGTAGTACATAATATATATCTTATAACACCAAAGTTTGTCTAAAACTAATTTCAGGATAACGTTGTGGGTTACACAGTTATTATTCATTGTATTGATTGTATTGTATTTGATTCAATACATATTGTGTAACTGTTTGTGTCCCAAGATAAATAAATATCCGCCCGAATAGTGACTACCGTACACAAGATGTTAAAACCCGCCATAGTAGCTCACTTAAGTGTCGCATTCCGGAATCATTCTGTATATATCCGGCCTCAACAGGCCGGCATAATTGTGTCGACTGCCGAGGGGTAATCTCTCATCAGTCGATATTCCATTAGACCCCACTCCACTTACCATAAGGTGCGGTGAGGTCTACCGTGTACATATAAAAAAAAATTGCTGTAAATATTTGAAGCGTAAAAGAAAAATATCTCCTGAGCTCATATAGGCTTTCCGTAATAGAAAGTTATATTATTCCTGAATGCTATTGACAGCGTTTTTCTTATATTGGGAACATATTACATTCATTATAAAGCACAATTTGATACTACACTGCGCAAATTACCCTGAGATGTAATAAAAATGATCATGTATTATACTGTCCCACCGCTGGGCAGGAGTGTCATACCACTGAGAGAGAGACCTAAGTCCACCACGCTGGCCTAGTGCGGATTGGTAGACTTCATACACCTTCGAAATTCCTATAGAGTATTTCTCAGGTGTGCAGGTCTCCTCACAATGTTTTCCTTCACCGTTAAAGCAAGCGATAATTCACAAAGAATACACACATCATTTTTTTAAAAAAGTCAGAGGTGTGTGCCCTTGGGATTTGAACCTGCGGACATTCGTCTAGGCAGTCCGTTCCACAACCAACTAGGCTATCTCCGCTTTTTTGTTAAATATGTACCTACGTATAATATACTAGTCACACAATTATATTAATCTTTTATTTGTCAATATTTTGTCCAGTACCTTCTATCGCTGTGTACACCTTCTTTAGTCTCTGCACCACCTAAAGGTTGACTGGTAGAGAATGCCTACAGCATTAAATCCGCCTTTATACTCTTTGCATATAAAGTGTAATAAATAATATAGCATCTCATCGTTTTTATCAGTAGACACCTGTGTCTACCGAACACCTCTATTATAACTCATATTTTCCCATATGTTAGGTCACATATAATAATAGGGTGCCTTTTATCATTTCAACTCTGAGCTATTTTAATACAATATTTATCTGGATCCAACAGGCCGGCATAATTGTGTCGACTGTCGACTGACATCTCTCGTCATTCTACTGGACCCCACTCCACTTACCATCAGCTGCATTGGGGATGCTTTCACGTGGCTTTATAAAAAAAACTTGTGTACGTCAATTAACTCTTTCCTACGGGAGAACTAAACGTTAACAATAACCGATGAAAAGGTTCGCGTAATTGATTCTGTTGCAACGCAGGGCTCGCCTCGGAGCCGTAATGGCAACAGGCGCGGCAGACAGCCTGGCTACTGCTCACTTATGCATGTAAAGCCGTGCGCATACCGTACCATCCTCAATGGTAGCGGAATTGCTTCATTGACAGTCAAAGTTACTGTTACTTTTGCCTTAACCCTAATGTTTGTGATAAGTAACAACACTTTTAGGTGTTATCGGGTATATTTACATTTCATTTCGTGAAGAAATTGGGTTTAGTAATTAGATCGCCAATGATGCTTTTAACGGTAAACAAAGATAAAATACTTAAATACGAATTGATGTAAATGGCCCATCAAATAGCAACAACATGAAGAACTTTTAATTAAAAGCGTGACATTTCATTGCACCTTCACGGTGACATACACATACACACACATACACACATCACGCATTTATCCCCGAAAGAGTATGCAGAGGCGCAACCAGGGCACCCACTTTTGTATTCCGTCCAAGTGTATTCCGTCCCTTGATGTGATACGGCGAACCTATCGCTATATCGAGTAAAATTCCAGACTCGGGCTGATACTGAGCAGAAAAACCCAAATATCACTTTGCCCGACCCGGGATTCGAACCCAGGACCTCAGAGCGCTGCCGTACCGCCCATGCAGTACAACTACGCTACCGAAGCAGAAACATGAGATATGTATCATAATGTGGAGTAAGTATGTATATTGGCTACAATCTCAAGCACACTGATACAACAATGTATTGGTTGCAGAAATAGACATTGCGTTTACCCAGTCTCTCGTATACCAGGAAACAACCACGTTACGTTGTAGTGTGTAGAGTATAGTAAGTCAAGCTCCTCCATTACAATTGTTCCTCACAATGTTTATATTATGAAACTCACCTAACACTATCGCATCCGTGTCAGCACATTTAAACATACAAACTAAAATCACCGCTCAACAGAGGTTTGCACATCATTAAAGCAAGGAAAGGAAAAATAATATTTACGCACATGCGTGTAACAGCCTCGTTTCTATTACCTACTTATCTAAAGTACACATCGTAACCTCACGGCTGTATCTTGGAAGAGTAGGCAGTTATGCAACGCACCCTCTATTCACTTAACTGACAGTATTTTTAAACTAAACCTTTAGTATGAATATTTAGCGGTACGTATAGTTACTGTTTCGTTACACGCAATTTGTCAAAAAGTTTATACAACGAACGTTCTGTTTTCAAAGAAAATAGTCTAAACTTAATTATCATCGTCTCATAAGAGGGAGTGTGCACGTTATCTCGGGTAATCTAAATCTCACCAAAAAAAGTAGCTTACACATAATAAATATGAGTTAGAATGTTTTTTTATCAATATTTACAAGACAGATCTGTGATCTTTGAATAAGCCTAAATGTTTTTCATGACATGGGTAAAATAAATAAAATGATGTGCGATTTCTATGAATATTTTGTTTTGTTAACAGCTTCGGACTACAGGATAAATATAATGGTAAACGGATTAAGATTATTGTTTGACAACCATGTTTGCTCATGGGGAATTACTAAGTAAAATATTTATTAACAGCCTGCATACTCACTGAAATATGCTCTATCTCTTTTATAGATTGCAACAAAATACAGCACACGCTATATTGCGGAAAACGATTTTAATTTAAAAGGACTGTACGGTTTATTGCAGGACAAAAAATGCAAAGATAAAATCTTAATTTGTTTTGGGACACACGGAAACCTACATCATAAATTCTTTACACGAAGTCTATTTACCTTTTACTTCATGTCACATGACTAGAAAAGGTATTGAAAATAGTCGATCAATCACGCAAATAATCGAAAATATTTTAATTATTTATTACAGTAATAGTGACAGGCACTTGGCAGTACGACAACGGCTTCCTGAGTCTAAAATTAAAAGCATCGGCCCTCGCCACGCTGCGGTGGAAGATGAATGAAAAAATATATATTCGTTCTTTTTTGTCAGCGTTCTAAAATATTTAAGGTTTTTATTTAAATACAATTTTAATATGCAATAAAATATTATAAATACCCTTAATATTTACTTTTTACAATACCTTTTAGGTGTTTTCAATAATGTATCGCTGTTCAATAGTATTTTTAAGTTTTATTATTAAGATATTTTATTGACTATGTATATAATTATTCTCAACATATATAAATTGCAACAATTCGAACTGATTATTGTATTCCGGTTTCTGACACCTACGTTGTATAGGACGAGATTGCACACAATATATTTTTACGAAATACATGACGTATTTACCTGAGTAGGTAAGTAGGTACCTGTATCTATAAGTATACAGGGTCATTTTAGCATTACGTTAATAAATTAAACCATATACCTAGGTAGGTATGTGGTTTTACTAGTAGGTACTCGTCTACACCTATGCTAACATTTTCACCGAAAATCCCGGTTTTACTTTTTGATAGTTGTATAATTTTGTAGTTTAATATGACGTGTGCATGAGTCTATTTTGGAGATCTAGTTTGGATTAGTAGTGGCGTTAGAGTGTGTAAAATTAACTTACTTTTTATTATTTATTTTGTTCGAAACTTACACTTTTTTACATTTACAGTTCGAGAAAATTATTCTAAAGTGTTATTTTCAAATAAGTATGTAGTTTTATTTAGTAACGCAATGACAAAATGGTCCTGAATTCATAACACAGAAACAGTTATCATTATAGATACAGATGAAGTATTGTGCAATCCATTGAAAATCGCTTAGGCACGGTCACGGTAAACCGATTTATTTAACTGACGACTACTTCATGTCTTGTTTGCTATGTTTTCCTATTTCTCTTGTATTCGCAATAACTTGTATCTTTAAAAGGAAACTGCGTTTCAAAACTAAATTGAATCGTTGATTAGAAAATTGTTTAAAGCAGGAAAACTTTAAGGAAAAATTATTGATAAAAATGGTTTTATTTTTGAAATGGAAGGCTAAGGAACTTGGTTTGTACAGCATTTAATTTAATATATTAAATTTTATGGAAACTAATATTTTATAGCTGGTAAGAAAACAAGTGCATGCCTGTTAACATATAACCACAATAAGCCATGGTTACCTAGTACATTCAAAAAAATCCATAAAATACAAAGGTGACACCTGGTTATTAAAAAAAAAGTACAAAGGAAGTTGCACGTAAATCCTACAATAAATTGCTTGAGTATTTTAAACACATCCACATCTGCATTCTAACACCTATTCCCATTTAATGAAGTGATTAAAATTTAGGACGGCAAAACGATAAATAAACATTCTTGCACTCAAGTGTCCTAATGACTCGATGAAAGTGCATTTACATTCGACACTGGTTTTTATCTAACTGTTAAGGGCAAGCTTTGTTTAATATGTTTGCTTATTAAATATAATTATAATGGTTTTTGATATGATTTTGTAGGGCGGATAGCCAGCTCGACGGGAGGTAAGAAGTTTGATTCTTGCATGGTCTCCATTGCACTAAATCTGATTGTTATTGGTGTTGTTGGATTTTGATTGGAATGAACAATGTTTAATGTTTTGATACTTAATACGAGACGATATTTAGTTCCGTCAAAGGTAAATTCTATATATTTATTATCTACACAACTCGTAAAAAACGCAAAAAGACTTCAATTAAGGACACAAGTACAACACTCGGTGCTAATAAACAAAAAAATATTATATACTTACTAACCACATCCCGCATTCGTTTGTAAAAACAAATATAAACTTTAAACACCATATTATGTGCACGATAACGACTCTCATTAATATCACTAAATGTAAAAATAACTTTTTAAATGTAGAATTGGAGGTACAGATGTGGCCAGTTATTTTTCTGATAATATCTATGTGTTTTGAGGAAAAGTCTTTAATAAAAAGTATTTTGAATTATAGTATTGACTCATTCTTGAGTCCAAACATGTTTTTATACCATATAATATTAAATACAGTAATAAAGAAATAGATAAGAAAAATATAAAACCGAAAAATAAACCCGATGTTAAACTTCTTGTAACATTTTCGATTTACATTTTCTTCGCAAACTACATAAAATCGATACGAATTTCGTCATGAAACGCCTGGTTGCGCGAATTATACTCCAAATAACATAATGATTATGCATACAAGCCGCACCTTATTGCCCAGTGGAAGATTTCGCATGTCCCACATCCACTTGCATTTTATCTGCTAGTATGTCTACTGTGGTCATTACCTCGGTCGGTTCAGAGAAACAAATTATGTTTACCACTATTATGAAATATGGAATGTTACGGCGGATTTAATGGGACGTGATATGGGCTTAAATTTTTTGTATTCTTTATGTTTTTTTCCACTTAACTTATTAATGCATAGGTATGGGTGTTCGTGCATCGCATTTTTATTCTGTTCGGCGAAAAGGACAAAATTAATAAATTATTGCATGATTTTTTTATGGTTGGCTATGGTTAAGGCTTCAAGAAGGCAAGGATTTGCATCATTGTTGCCTTTGCTATGCTTTAATTAACCAAATGCACTATATTATATGTCATTCAAAATATTTCGTAAGGTATTTTACAATGAGAAATCTTTATGTCTATTCATCTCACTTACCTTTACTATACGAACGATTGGAGCCCAAAAGCGGAGTCCACTCGTTAGCGGACTCCAAATTATCGTAAGACACTGAACTCACATTTTGCTGCAAAATAATTTTGCGAGCCAACTATTATTTATCATTTTATTTACAACGAGAAATTACTTAAACCTCTTTGCTTGAAAGACCAAAAAGTTCGTAAAATTTTCTTAAATTCAAAAAAGAGGTTCGTATATCACAAACACCTAGGTTCGACTGGGAGCACCGGGCACCACAATAGAGTATTAATTAAAATATCTGATAACCCAGAAAGCGACCGCTGATAGGGCTATTCCCACACTAATTTGTCATTATCTAATTAGTTTGTTTGTGTCGCCCTGGAAACGTACTCGGGTAAGTTAATTATATTCGGTCAGTGCCAGCGTAGGCACTTCGAATAAAATATAAACATGAACAACCAATCAATAGTTGTCTGTTGGTAATCAAGTCTGTTGATATCTAACATAGATTTACATGTGGTTATTTGTAATATTAAACTCCTTCGATTTTTATTCCTAATTTAAAATTGGCGCGAAGCATTTTTGGCCAGTAATATTTTTCCGTAGTTTTTTTGCCATTTCTATTTATAAATAGGTTGGTAAGTATATACTTGATTTTTGTATATAAAATATATCGGTAATTTCAGTTTCTGTAAATGAAGTAAAGTGAGAAAAAATAAAATTTACAAAAAAATATTTTCTGAACAACGGCCTGCATAAAGTTGTAAGTGACGTATCTGCAATATCGTCCAGTGTTTTTTGATAAAAAGTAGTTGTTTTTGTTAATTAAACGCAGTTATAGCGCTCTTTATTAAACAAAAAAGGATGGAGATGAGAAATGTCATATCAAAGAAAAAAGGATAATAAATCGAAATGTCAGTGACATACACCACACCACACCACATTTATTCCCAATACAATAATTCTAATACAATCTAAACTTTTTAATTTTATAAAATACGTACCTATATAAATATCGTTATTACAAGAAATAAATCCATTCCAAGAATAATCCTTATTACGTATTACCGATGTATTTACAATTGTTACGGAAAAATACTTATCCGATATCGCTTGTAAACAAACAATATGAATAAACTTGACATAGATAAATATACAGATAAATGCGCGCGACATTTCGTTTTTCGTTATTTGTTAGAAAACGATAGATAACATTGTAATTAGGAGATGTCTAATATCTTCCGAATGAAGTGCAATAGAATGCAGTCATACTTTCTAATTGTAAGGTTTAGGCAGATTATACTGGTGGTAGGTCTCTCATATGGGAGAGTCTGCCTGGGTAGGTACCACCGCAATGTTTATTTCTACCGCTAAGAAGCAGTGTAGTCACGTAGTTTGAAGAACATGGTAGTCAGTGTAACTACTGGACATAATAAGACTTTACTCATGTGTCAGGATGGCGAGCACAGTGGAATACTAAACAATACTTTGTAATCCAAGGTGTTGGATGATGTTTCTACTGTTTATGGGCGGTCGTATCGCTTACCACCAGGTGAACAATCTCGTCTCGTCATTCAAAGCAATATTTTTTAGTCCAGCAATAATTAAGATTTAAAATCATCAATAACATAACATCTAATGACAAGCGTAGTCCTAGTGGTATGCATATTAAGCATTATTTTGGGTGACATTGTTTAAGGGCATTAGTCTTTCTTTCCTCGGCAATCAGCTGTATTAAATATTTAAGATAACAGCTATTATCTAAGACCTTGTAACATCTTTGAGATTATAGCACATTGTTACACAAACACGACAAATTGCAACTTTGTTGATGGGTTTACTTTAATTATTTAACACAGAAAAATGGCTACTATAATGTTAAGTGAAAGAAAACATAAATGTTCAGCGACTGACGTCTCTTGACGATCAATTATGCCAATCAACGGATTGTCAGTGAGAATGTCAGGGACAGAATATTCAGAGATTACATCATGCCACAAATCAGTCCTTTCATTTGAAACGTGCTGAAAACCTTAAACAAGTATCTCCTTAATCAAACTATTTTGCGGATTTTTTCGCGGTTTTATATTACAATTTTCTCCCGACGTTTCGAAGACGTTACAGCCTTCCGATATGTATTTCGTATAATCTATATGTAGACCCAATCGGAACCGCAAAGACATTTCCCCTGGTTTTATGACCATTTTACGACAATGATCTCTATTCACGAATCATCAGAGCCGTTTTCTCTGCATATTTTACAATAAACATAACACTAATATTTTCTGAGGAAGTCTTAATACAAGTACATAGTATAGTAGGCCTTTAGCGACACTAAGTGGGCACTTAAAAATTCCAACTTCACTAAAGAACTATTTCAAGTTTATAGATAATGACGTGTTACCAAGATAAAATGTTTAGGCAATTTTTTGCCTTTTAGTAATATCGTGTTAATTATGACAGCATATATTTTAGTGGTGGTGGCATGCGAAAGGCCTGGGTAAGTAACAGCGTATTGTTTATTTCTATTGCCAAGGAGTGTATGTTCTAATTTGACGGCCATCGCAACCAGCGTATACAGCGCATTGGAGAATTAACATCTTATGTCGCAGCGTGACCAGCTCAATGGAATACCAAACAATACTTTGTAATTCAAGGTTTTGGATGGTGTTGCTACTGTCTATGGGTACCCGTATCGCTTACCATCAGGCAAACAGCATACTCGGCTTTATACACTTGCAATAAAATATAAATAGTATTATCTACAAGCTCTTGTAAACTGCGATATGACGGTTTGCTGTTATGCATAAATACCTTCCGGCCCTTATCCCTATTCCTTTATGAAATCTTCTGGTATTGTGAGTATCTATGGGTAGTGGAGATCACTCAACATCAAACCGTACTGTTCGTTTGTCCAAAGTATAAATAATTCACCAACATTTGGTCAAAGTGATTTTGCATCGACAGTTTTGAAAAATAAACATGAAATTACCGTATAGGCAAATGACAAAAATTACGACCGTTTCTGCGCTATTAGAATATTCATAAGGCAAGAACATAATGCAAAGCAATAAAGAAAACAATATTCTAAGTAAGGAAATATAAAATGTTGGAACAATTTTGTTAAAAACTATCATAGTCCATTGCTGCTGTAGTATTGTTCTTTTAATGCTCTTAAAAGATATTTTAAAATGAGAACTAGTTTAATTCTAATGTGTTTTGCTGTAAGCTATGGGGTGAGGAGGGAATACAGCATCATCAACGATATAATAAATACAATGAACAGGCCAGCTTCTATAATTTCATTTCTCTGTTGGTCACCGAGTGAGTATATTTAATATCACCCCTCTCTTTTATTGGGTGTGTGAGTATATTTTTGGGCAGAATAAGACCTAGTTTAAACGACCAGTTGTTGGAGGGATGTTTGATCACGGATTCCATGTCAGCATGTCTAATTTCACAGGCTAATAGTAGAATTACCTACTCCTAATTAACTAATTCATTAAGAAGACATATTCATAAGCAATACATATATTAATTACAAAAAAATACAAAAGATAATATTTATTGATAACATGAAATATACAAAAGCCTCAGATTTAGCCTCGAAGGGGTAGGCAGAGGCGCAACTGGTGCACCCACTTTCCACCGTGCCCATTGTGATCTATGATGTGATAAGGGGAACCTATCGCCATATAGGGCGCAAATTCCAGACTGCGGTCTAATACTGAGTAGAAAACCCCAATATCACTTTGCTCGACCCAGAGATCAAACCCGAGACGTTAGCACTGAAGTCGTATCGTAATATAGCTAAGAAATTAGTGCAGTCTAGTCTAGCAGAGAAAATAAAACATTCAATATTGATACTGATATTTATCATATATAGTGGAAATAATATAATAATCTTAAAAGTTGAAATGATCAAATACTCGTCATCACAAGAAAATATGACTGAAACTAAAACGATCCAAATTGCGACAACTGACAATGCAAGTACTCCTAACTTGGCCAATCATGAGCAACACATCGTATTTGTGGCTGATTTATCATGTCCAGATGTTGATAAATATATAGAAACTGTAAGTATTATTGTAGTAGTACATACCTAAACAATAAATCAAATATAATTGTATTTTGTCTGTACAATTAAGATTTTAATGGTGCTGGCTCCCCCTGCCTGATATAAAACTGTTGCTGTAAGTGTATTTTATCAACTTGGTAGTATTTACGAAATATTAAATAATGGAGCGATCCTTTTATGGATTGTAAGCTTTATGGAAATAAGAAGTAATAAACATTTGTTAAAAAAAAATAATTATTTTTCTATAGATCATCAAACACCCAGAGCATTACTTGCGCTATTTTTATCGGACCTCTCAATTTGCAAGGCAAGGACCTCTCAAACTTCTTAGTAGACGTAGAATGCTACCTCATCATATTGCTCCAATTAGCCAGTGTTTTCTATTGGCGTGCAGAGCACAAAACGTGCTGGTGAGACTTGAAGGCGATAATATGACCTGTAAATGTAGTAGATTATGAAGAATTTATTAGTCATTATTTAATCTTTACATTGGCAAAGACAAATAGGATACAGCCATTGCTCTGCGGACGAATGACTAACTGATTCAGTATTATCATCGCAAACATAACAAGTAAAATGTTTTGGGCAAATATTTTTGATATTTGTTCCGAGAATGAATTTACAGGAATTGGAATGTTATTTACCATCAATGACTACCATAATGATTTGCTATGTCCAATAAGGTATTGTTTGATGATTTAAAAATTATTGGCTCCCATTCTTTTGTTATGAAAATATACTAAAAGAAAAATCGCAAATTATATTTGAATTCTGATATCAGAAATGTTACAAATGTGTGAACATATTTACTAGCTTCTGTAGTATGTAGTTGTTTACTAAAATAGCTATAACCTTCTCAATCATTCCTACTTTATAAAACATTAGACGTTAACAGGAATCTATTCTAAAATTGTCGACGCAGGTACATTCCTTGTATTTATCCTGCAAACTGTCTGGTGTTAGGTGTTTAGTAATTTGATCTCTATGACAGGCAGGATACCGGTCATAAAACAATTACTGCAAAATTGCGCTGCAATAAAACATGGCTTTGTAATTTTGCTATGACAAATAAAGATACATTTATCTATTAAATTGTAGGAGACTGTTAAGGCGTCTGCTATAACGCACTAAACGTGGTGGAAAGACCGAAACCCTCTCGTAGTATAGTAATAGTAGTGGAGGTCCAGCAATGGGACAGTATATAATATAGCACACATCACGCATTTATCCCCGAAGGGGTATGCAGAAGCGCAACCAGACCACCACCTTTTCGCAAAGTGTGTTCCGTTCCATACTGTGATGGGGGCATATTGCCATATCAGGCACAAATTCCAGACTTTGGGCTGATACTGAGCAGAAAAACCCAAATATCACTTTGCCCGACTCGAGACTGGAACCCAGGACCTCAAAACGCTATCGTACCACGCATGCGGTACAACTACGCCACTGAGGCAGTCAGTATATAATATAAAATAATAATAATACCAGCCCTGTATTATATATTGCCCACTGCTGAGCACGGGCCTCCTCTACTACTGAGAGGGTTAGGCCTTAGTCTACCACGCTGGCCTAATGCGGAGTGGTAGACTTCACACACCTTCGAAATTCCTATAGAAAACTTCTCGGATGTGCAGGTTTCCCACGATGTTTTCCTTCACCGTTAAAGCGAACGATAAATTCACAACGAATACACACATGATTTTTTAGAAAAGTCAGAGGTGTGTGTAATATAGACCTGGTATATTATTATAGAGGTAAATCGATTTTAGGGATTGCAATCCGGTCCGGCGGATCCGGTACGTTTTCGTTGCCTACCGGATCCAACAATATCACCGGATCCGGTGGCCGGATCCGATATATTAAGAAAAACGTAATTTCTCTTATTAAAACCGTGCGAAAGTACTAAAAACTTAAGAAAGAAATGAGCGCTTATGAAACTGAAGGAGATAGAGGGAAATACTTGTCTCTAATATATGACTTTTGACTTTAGTGAAACCAACCAGTGTTGAAGCTGAAAGGGCTTTTTCGGCCGCTGGTTATATTTGCAGTTCCTGAGAAGTAGGCTAAAGGATGATACTATTAATACAATTTGTTTTCTAAGAGCGTATTTCCAACAAGAAAAGTGATCTGTGCTGTAATGAATGCATGGGTATAGTATCCATAAGCTGTTGATTTTGGAAATTTTAATTTGGATTATAGAAGAATATGATGTTGATTTAATTTAGTTTTTATGAACGGGTTTAACTTAATTTAAACCATAAATAATTCACTGTTGTTTGTAATCTTTGAGACTGATTATTATATAATAACTGACTGATAATAATTATAAATAAATAAGAGTTGATTTTCGCACAAAAATCGTTTCTATTTTTCCCCGTAGATTATTCCTTATATTATGCCATGAAGTTAGAAATATGCGCTATGTTGCAGACCCACAATACTAATCCGGCGGAATTCTCGTGATTCCGGCTGAATCCGGCCGGATTTAAGTTTGTACCGGATTGCAATCCCTGATCGATTTGATTGTTTTAGTGTAACCAACGGAAATATTTTCGTGGGCCTTACCGATGGATTTTTTTACAAAATCAAAACGATACTTCGAAACCTCCCAAAGTTTTAGAGGAATTGATA
>NW_023594255.1:0-15076 GCF_014839805.1 Manduca sexta
TCTGTCTTCATTTGCAACATTACTAACTTTTAATTCAGAGATCAGCTATGCATCCACTTAATCTTGTTACGTCATATCTTTGAGATTTAAAAAAATGTCTATATCTTATCACCAGTCAAACGATTTTTCCTTACAGTTTATTTGGAAACGAGGACGTCGATCTTCGTCAACTGCCTCAAGTGGATGAAGTGGCCACCGCTCCACCACCTCCCTCCATGACCGACTCGCCTGAGAGGAAAGAAGATAAGGACGTTGACATGCACTCTCCTAGGAACTCGCCCAAGCAGAAAGACTGGAACGAAGTGAAGGAGAAAGACAAGTCAGACGCTAGGAAGTCCATGTCGAAGCTGGACTTGGTGCGGGCGAAGTTGGCTGAGGCGACGAAGGGCAAAGACAGACTCGGCAGGCCACTGCTGTTCAGTAAGTCACCAAGTAAGTACATGCTCATAATATTAAAAAAATATGTGATGTAACCAAATGCAATGGTAGATCTTTTTTAACATATGCACCTATTTTATTTACAGGTATTGAGAAAGAAAGACGCCGCACACTTAGCTCCGAAGACACAGACCTCAGGAACGAAAACGGCGAGGAGTTCGACGCGGAAGACCACAAGAAGACAATATCCATTATCATGTCACAGGCCAAGGAGCAGTTCACTGACGGTCAACTCGACAAGAACCAGTACAATACTCTAATGTACCAAGTGTTGCAACTGAATGAGAAGCTCAAATTGAAGGAGGCCAAACAGAGGGAGTCCTTGAACAGTCCAAGAGAAAACTCAAGGCACATATAGACGAAGAGAATCACAAGATCCCATCGCCCAGGTCCTCGCCGAACGAGAGGAATAACTTCGGCGATATTGACGAGAGAATCAATCCAGCTGTGTTTATGGACACACCACCAGACAGCCAAGGGTACCTCCAAGACTCCGACATGAGAATTAATTCTATGATTTCAATGGATGGTCCAGACGGGCATAAGTCGAAGGGTTTATTACCACTGCCCCCATGATGCCCATGTTTGCCGGGTACCAACCTATGGTGCGAGTTAGAGGTCAGCCCAGGCCAAGAACGGAGGAATATGTACCAAGAAGGTTCCGGGGCCCCGCGCCACCGTTCTTCAGAGCGAAGTTTGACAAAAGAATGCCGCGGCCCGGGTTCGACCCGCGGTTGCCGCTTCCCTTGCCGACTCCTATAATGGGTATGTGCCAGAGTGAGTGTCCGCTGCAGCCGTACGTGAGGAACGAGTCGCCGCCACCACTCGGCGCACCTGGTTTTGTTATCCCGCCGACTGATTACAAAATCCTAGATTACATTCACCAAGACCCCGTTAAGACGATACAAATTGACAATGTGCCGCGTGAAATCAGGTTTTATGGCGACACCGCTATAATAATGATGGACTGGGACGACCCTAGAGATTAAATTTTTCCCCGGCTGCAGGCGGATCACGTTCGACAACAAGGACTCTGTAGTGCTGACGTTCAACGAGGATTACAAACAGATCGAGATCGATGATCAAGTGTTCGACATCAAGTTCGGTGCGCCGACGAGAGAGTTGTTCATCAACGGCAGATGGTTCGAGTGTTTCTTCGGCGGACAGCCGCTGGGCGTGCTGATCGACGGCAAGCCGCGGCTCGTGCACCTCGAGGGCCCCGTGCCGCAGGTCCACATCGGCAAGACCAAGCGCACCGACCTGGTCGCCGGCAAAATAAACCTCATCGTCAACGCCACGCAAATGTGCCCTGTATACTTAGATGCTAAAGTACAAAAGTTTACAATAAACGGACAGTTTTACAATTAGATTTGTTGATTCATTGAAAACAGTTTTAATAAATGAACAACCGTTCAAGGTTGAATTTGGTGACTTACCTAAACCTCTAACTATTGGAAACGAGAAGTATTTCATAAGGTTCTCGGCGCTGCCTAGGAACATAAAGCCTGGGTTGGTGCAGATAGCCAACATGGAGGGTGCATCGGTGCCTATCGCGAAGCCGATCAGCCAGCCGCCTCAGGAGGCAAAGGAACCGGAATCGACGAGTCCCGAGGAAGAAGAGGCGCGACCCGCCAAGACCCCCAGTCCCGATATCACTAATGAGAACCAAGGTTAGCTATATTAAAATTGAAACTTTTTGAATTTGAGCTTTCTTCGCAATATCGTTATGATATAAAATTTAGATGCACTATTATCTGCAATCTATGACTCATAGACCTGATAGGTATCATGACCTAAGAATCTTAAAATACATATCAAAATCTCCCTTAGTTTAAAGCAACTAGTATAAGATGATGCCACACTTGTTTTTCATACCAATATTCAACCTCAATTTTACCTATAGCTCTATAATCATTTAAATTTTATTCTACTAGGTTTAGACATGTTAGCCAGCGTGATGCCATCTTCGATAGCGCCGGCGTCAGGCTCCGAGTACAGTCTGGCAGAACCACTGTTTGTCAAGACCGATAACATACCAGGCTTGGAGACGCCCGTCGACAAGAATCCGCCTAGTACAACCGTGCCGATACTTGGTAACATTAACGTGAATGATCTATTTGCCAAGTTGCTGGCGACTGGCATCGTGCAGATGCCAGCTGAGAAGGAGAAAGAGGAGAAGCCAGATCTCAAGGCAGAAGAGAAAGTAAAGCCGAAGGATGACAAGAGTGTTATACACAAGGTTGATATGTTGAAGCCTGAGACTTTGAGAGTGTAAGTATTTTTGTTTAATTCTCTTTTCATTATAATACAAGGCTAGTCCGTAACTCGATTTTAAAACAAGCAATACGTTGTTGAATTTCAGTTACAACGATGTATCTCTTGCTATGGGCATGTTCTGTCATATTTCGCTTGAAAGGACTTTGAGACGATATCTCATGTCTTAATATTGCTGTCTGGCTTTGTTTTTGGGTTTAATGTCGTTTACAATTACATAAATGATATGCTAATCTCGTGAATTATTTGTTAAAGATATTCAATAACCAATATGATCTGAAATAAAAAGAACAGTCAAAAATAATGCGATTTTTCAGCAAATTATGCAATTGGAAACGATTTTTTCTGAAATTTTGAATAAAACATTCGATGATTACGAATAATTACGATAATTGACAACATTATAAAATCTAAATGTACCTATAACAACGATACCGTTTCTTAATTTTTCTACTCTGAGTTCAATTATGATTTTTTTTCAACACTTAATTTCGAAGAAAACAATTAAAAACCGAAAAATGCTTGAAGTCATACATATGGTTGAATGAAATAGTTCTTTGGTCCACCTTGCTATTTATTTAAAAAAAAAACTAAAACACCGACATTTATCAATGACAAAGGTCAATATTATAAATAGGTACGTAAATACTGCCACTTTCCAAGAGAGAGAGAGAGAGAAAAATATCTGACACGTCACTTCTTTTTTACTGCAAAGCAAAGGTCATTACGTCTTGAGCCGTATGTATGACGTCATTTGGAGCTTACGTCGTTTTAGAATAAAACAAAATTCAAAGTGAAAATCATGAATGAGAATATCTGAATTTTTAAGAAAGAAAAATACGGGTCTCATAATTTTAGATTTAGTTTCATAAAATGTACATATTTGAGTATATTGGAAAATAGAAATGTCAATAAAATTTGAACGTCTATAGTTACCATTAGAATGTTGTTTATGGTTCCAGTAAGCAGCCGGGCATAGTGAGCAAGCTGTACGGCGGCATGCAGTGCTCGGGCTGCGGCGCTTCCCGCCCGAGCACACCGTGCGCTACTCGCAGCACCTCGACTGGCACTTCCGCCAGAACCGCCGCGAGCGGGACTCCGCGCGCCGCGCCCACAGCCGCCACTGGCACTACGACCTCTCCGACTGGCTGCAGTACGAGGAGCTCGAGGAGCTGGACGAGAGAGTAACTCACATCATCTTATTGTACTGACTGGCACTTCCTCCGAAACCGCCTGCACGTATCAGGCAAGACAACAGCTCCGGCTAACTGGGGTGTAATGATATTGTTACAGAAAAGAATTGGTTCGAGAGCGGCATGGCGGAGGGCGGCGCGGAGGAGAGCGCGGCGGGCGCGGGCGGCGCGGGCGCGGCGGCGCTGGCGGGCGCGGCGGCCGGCGCGTGCGCGGACGCACCCAGCGTGGCGGCCGGCGCGCCCGCGCCGCACCACTGCGCGCTCTGCGGCGACGCCTTCCACCAGTTCTACAACGAGGACAAGGAGGAGTGGCATCTGCGCAACTCCGTCCGCCACAACGGCGACAACTACCATCCGCTCTGTCTCGACGACTACAAGGTACGCACACATATACACGATAATACTAAAAAATATTATATTCATTCATTTCTCAATATTAATAAAAAAAGTTTTACATTTTTTTCCTATTAACGCAGACTACTAATATATTCCTTTTTAAAAACTCAAATCAACTAATCAACCGTGACGAGCATTTCTCATTTACATTTTTTTTCAGGCTTCACTAACAAAAGAAGAGCCGAAACAAGAGGATGAAATGGCAGTAGTTGATAAAATAGAGGAGGAGGAAGCGATCGAGATCAAGGATGTGGACGAGACGCTCGACCAGTCTGACAACGAGTCCGTTGTGGAAGTAATTGAGCAGATGGAACCGGAAGTGTTCGGAGCCGGTGGAGGTGAGTTATGTTCACGCTATGCTCTGTCTTTTTGACAAATTCAAATTTGTTAATTGAAGAATATTATTGTGGTTATAAGATTTTTCAGGGTTTTAGGTTGATGTTTACCCATGGGTTATTTGATACGAATTGGGGGATTTACAAAGAGGATTGCTTGTCGGGAAAGGGGAGTTTTTGTGGACTTAATACTGTGGCCGATGACAAAATAACCTTTAAATAATTATGACCGATTTCGAATATAATTAATCCCAATGGTATGGAAAATGATCTACAGGTCGATATTGAAAGTGAACCAATCAGTGTAAAGTTTGACATTCTTATTGATGATTCGGGTTCTATGAATGGAGTCAAAGTAATTCAATGCTTTAATGTATTAGATTGACGAGGGCGATGAAGACGACGTGGTGCTGAAGGCGGAGCCGATAGAACAAGTGGTGGTGGAAGACGACGCCGACACCGACGACGAGACCGCCGCCTCCCGCGCCGAGCGCGACCGGCGCGCAGAGATAGACTTTTCCAAAGTCAGGATCAAGCAGGAACCCATCGATCCCGGTAACTATTATTTAATTCTGCTACGTTGTCTTACTAGGTGATGACGATATAGTTATTGTGGGTCAGATTTAAAATTACTCTTTTTTTACTTAACAGTATTCTGGGGTAGGTGAAGGGCCCTGTTCAATAAGGTTCCCTTGTTTACTATGCGGTATGCCTACTTTGTTGGACAAATGTGTAGGTACTAGGGAGGTTTGGAGTATGATGTTAGTCCAGTGGGGTTGCCAAGTCTCGTCTGTAGGTTACTTGGAACATTTCTCACCTCAAAAAACCCTGCTGTCTATATAAAAGCTCATTATTAAATGCTGCATATTATTCCTCGAAATTGGTGTACTCTATTTGAGTCAAATTATGGTTTACAAAAATCTCAATGTCTTTTTTCATCTTCTACAAAACATATTTTCTCAATTGTAATTTTCTCACAGATGACGAGCCAATAATAACAACAACATCACAGGAAAATATAATTCAGCCGAGCGTTGACGTGCCACATACCACGGTTCTCTCGTCCATCGACGGTAACGTTCAATTCGACTCTGAGCCCGCGACGGACACCACTCTCCCCCTCGGCGGGATACGGATAAACATCTCCAAATCCATCCCGTCCTTCATTGCCAATAATGATGACAAAAGCCTCGAAGATATTAGCGCGGATGACGAACCGCTCCCACCAGGAGAAGAACCCGAGTTGGAATATAAACTAAAACCTGCGTTAGAAGGAATACATTTCAGCAAGCAGCCGCGGTGCAACGAGGCAATGAGTTATCAGGGTTGTGTTCTATTATGTAGAGTTCCGATTTAAGTGGATTGGTATCAATTTCAATAAGTATTCTAGAAAATTCTTGTGTGGTTTGTTGTACCTGCAAATGTGCTCATGCTTGATGGAAGTTTCCAATCTAAACAGTGGTGGAAGTGTATTTTTTTTTCAAATTCAGGGTTGTTGCTTTTTTTAGTCTCACTGAATTTAATTATTTATTTTTGTATAAATTAATTTATCAGAATTATCACCAGCTCTTCAATTTTGATGATTTATTGATTATAATTATTCATTTTCTATTTAAATGTTCTATTACTAGACCAATCACAACAGCTCATAGTTCCCGGATTGGTTTGCAAACCTCGAGCTGAAGCGGGTTGATAAGTCGCGAAAGCCTTGTGTTAACATGAAACCGATGCGTGAGCTCCGAAGATGGTGTAATTATTATACCTCCCATAGAAAATTTTATGTTGATTCACATTTATGGCTAAAACAAAAGCGTAATTCTAAGTAATGATTTTGTTAACTATCACACCTATTATTTGCAATTAATTAAGTTACTTTTAATAGCTTCCAATTACTATGAGACTCAATGTGTATGTTTGGGTGACGAGAAAAGTGTAGTGCCATCCATGCCTTGTATTTTAGATGCCAGAGTTGGCATTTCAACTGTGTACAATGAGCGCCATACTCATCTCATCATTCAAGTGAATAAAGCAATATGGAAAGTAGCACATGAGGTTGAAAATTAAATAAAAAAATACTACTTAAAAAATATAAATATTTGTAAGTGTCTTGCATATGAAATTGTTAGTGATTATAAAATTATGTAGAACATAGTGCTAAACGAAACTAAAAAGTTACTATGTATCGCTCTCCACCACAATATATTTAACAAAATGTGATATTAAAGTTAAGTTTAATTAACAGCGAATTTGCGTTTTGTTTATTTTGTGCGTATTTTTTGTATATTAGCGTTGTAAATTAATTGTATATAATGTATAATAGTATGAGACATCGAGTGCTGTCACATCACTGATTAGTGTAGAATCTCTAAGGACTTCGGTTTAGTGATTTATTAAGGCATTATGTGTAAAAATGTCTATGGACCTCACTGGAATGCGTACATTGTCTATTAAAATCGAATAGTATGATTATTATCGTGCTATTTTCAGATTTGGCGTCGTAACGGTCCTCAGGTATTAGGCAATGATGTATCTGTAGTTTTAAATAACATAATAATTGAGAATTTACTTTTTTTAAGATGATGTATAAGTTAGGTTTTATGTATAATTTGTTAATGTTATAAAATGTATTGCTCCGATAAGTAGTTTTATGTTTGGTATTACCAATGTCCTTTTTCAATATTGTCGTCAAATGCTTTCGACTAAATACATTAGAAGAATGTAATAATTTAATTGGTTGTGTTTGGTGATATTGGCAAATAGTGGTATAAAAAATACAAAAATATTCGTTTTTTTTTGTTTTTTAATCAATAATTTCCTTTCACATTCTAGTTAAGTGCCAGAATCACAATGGTTTGTTTAGTTTTTATAATTGTAAATAAAAGTTTACAATGATGATAAAAGACTTTTTTATTTCCTTTTACACTACACTATTATACATGATAAATAATATACATAAATCACTACACATAATATATGATCACAAAGTTATACAATCATGGTTTTTCGTCAATTGACTAGTAGGAATTTGGATTTTTTTTACAATAGAATAAACATAAGTGTGCATAAACAACATTGGTGTATTTTCTTTGTGCTGATCAATACAATCATTTTACATTAGCGCCAGTCTTTATAACCAGCCAAAACTTACTCACGAGTGGCATTAATATTTTACCAGAGACAATCGCTGTTAACGCACCAATTTTCCAAATCAATAGAAAAAGTAATACCATATCTACTACAGATTAAATAAAACATTTTTCACATATCACAATTGTGAGGCCATCGTGGGAAAGGCAGGGTATCTTTTATATTACTAACTCCACACAACACTTGTAATAACCTCTCAAGGCCTAAACCAAAGCCTCCAGTGGGTATGTTACCGAACTTCCGTAAATCTAAATACCAGTTCAGCCTTTCTGAGGGTAGTTTTGATTTTAATCTCTCGTAATTGTCTTCACGGAGACTTCCTCCAACTACTTCACCTGTGATTGGCGTGAGGAGGTCCAGGGCATCCACCTAGAAATTAATTATTTGATTTAATAACTTATAGGGAAGGAAGATGACAAGGCTAGTACTGGGTGAAAAACAAATTGTGTAAAAAATACATGATAAGCAGTTTTCTAGGGAGCTTAGAAGTAATCTAAGTGAGTGTTTTGATATACACAGATATAATTTTTTTTCTTTAATGGAAGTATTACCATTTATTCATATTCAACAATTGTCACTCATCAGTGGTTCCTAAATTGGACCCTATGTTTTCAATTGTGTCAGAACATTTACCTTTGTATTATCATCAACACATTCCTTCATATAAAATGACTTCATGTCTTTCGGCCATCTTGTCACAAATACTGGAGCCTTACAATACTCAACCAGCATCAACTCCTGTTCTTTATTTATATCATCAATGACGGTCATGCCTTTCTTTTGTAAAACAATTTTTGCTTCATCATAAGTCAGTGTTACAAATTTTTGTTCCAACCAAGGCGGAGGTTTATTCCCTTTATCTATTAAAATCAAATCTGCTTCATTGGAATTCCATGTTTGAATAAAAACATATTGTAATAAACCCTCAATAACTGCTTGTAACTGTTCTAAAGTGTGGCAAAATGCTACTTCAGCTTCCAACATATAGAACTCAGACAAATGTAGCCTAGATCTAGAATTCTCAGCTCGAAATGTTGGCCCTAGTGTGTACACATTACCCATACTTCTACAAATTGCTTCCAGATGTAACTGACCACTGACAGTCAAAAATGTTTTTGTACCAAAATATACTGTATCCTTGTCTCGCCCCTCTTGCATCATGGCTTTTATTGTCTCCTCGTTTTCAGGCTGCACTTTAAACACTTCACCGCCCCTTCACAATCATTTGATGTGAGTATTGGTGTGTGTATGTTTAAGTAGTTGTTAGCAGCAAAATAATCACTTATGTGCTTTGTGAGTGAGCTGCGGACTCTCAGTATGGCCGATATGTAGTTAGTGCGTGACCGTAAGTGCAGGTACTGTCTAGTGTAGTCGGGTGGATGCGTTGTTCGAGGGTTAAAGGGATAGCCGTCCAGTACAACACAACTTCCCAGGACATTGACATTGTCTGCAACTAGTTCTAACTGTCCTCGCGGGCTTTTTGTTAATTTCCCGGTTATATGAACGGAGGAACCGTAAGTGAGAGAATCCGGTTTCAAATTTTTCGGTATCACAATCTGTAGCTTCTTTGCACATGAACCATCGCTTACATCGGCAAATACAAGTTCTTTTTGTACTCTTAAATTCTTCACCCAACCCTGTAAATTTCATATAACAGACATATTAACGTGTTTTATACAGAAAATAAGTATTTATTTTATTAAAATTAATACCTTCACTTCGGCTACTTCACCAACGTTAACCTTCTCAAAAACTGCAGAAATTGGACTGTACTTTCTATAAACATCTTTGAAATTAAAGAAATACTTCAATTTATTAGCCACAATGTTATTGAACATGATTTTTAATATATTTCCTTCCTATTTAGTAACTTTATTTAAGTAACTTAATTTTTATTCTCTAAACAACAAATCAACAGCTGTGAATTGTCAAACTAATAGATACTTTTTTTTTTTTTTACTTTCGTTCCTCAGGGAACCGGCTAAGGTCAGAGACCATGCTGCCATGTCATAAGTACTAATAGATACGTTCAAAATTTCCGTGGGTTGAAAAATATATTTATAAATGACAAGAATGGAACGCAATTATTTGTGCGGTGAATTTACCGGTTTTCCCAACATTACGTGTGCATGGCTGGCAAGTTTTTTAAATGTGTCAAATGTCATTCGGCAATCGGCATATCATGCATGTTCGATTCGCTGCGTTGTGATTTGTGAATATATTTTGTGTAATTAATTTATTATTTAATTAAATATTGTGTTGTAATCAATTAATTGCGAAAGTAAGTACTTTTATAACATAAAAAAAAATAAACTCTAGATGATATGAACAAAAAAATTATCCTATTAAAGTTGGTTGATATGTTAAATTTCGTCAATCATTGATGACAAAACTCGTCTAACAAGTATCTATGTCCTTGATTTGTACGCTTTACTCGTATTTACATAGGATTTTATATAATTTGGACGTGAATAATAACTTCTGTATAAGCAACTTTTTATGATCTTTGTCAAAATGATCTCCATGGCCTACTGATCTACTTCATAGGTTTTTATGAGAGAACTTATTGCACTTTCTACCGCGTTTTAACTATGGGCGGTAACTGCTTAAAATTTTAGTACAATTAACCTAAATGCCATGGATGGATTACTGACAACACAAAAAAATTATCAATTTTGTTATCTGATAAGAACTTTATTGGATTTTTTTTGTTGAATACAGTCTAGCGGGCTCTAAGCCTACATTTCCTTGTTTAACATAAAATAATGAATTAGTATGTATTCTGAAGATTTCATACAGAAAATTTATCTTTGTAGCCAAAAATATACAGGATAATGAAACAAAGCTATAACTGCTGATATCTTGCTTTTACATCTCATCTATATAATCATTCATTTCATTAAAACTAACCAATTTTGGATCAAAAATAACTATTGTAGTTCAATCAAATTTATTATTGTTATTTTTAATATGAATAATAAATTTCTACACTATCCATTACAATACAAAAGCATATTAGTAGTTGTCACTTTCACTCTCTAAGAAGAACAAATTTCATTTACTTTGAGAGCGTAAAGAAAATGTAATAATAATAATATAAAAGCATCTGATAATAATACTCTCCCATAATTATAATTAATGGTTAATTAACATACATATCCATGGCCTTGTTGGAAACTGTAGGTACAGAATATATAGAATGAATTGTGTTAGTGAATGAGGAAAAATGTTAAGTGTGAAACACAACTTTATTGTAAAAATACTAAAGTTAGAGACATTATTTAACCCAAAGTGATATTGGGATTTTCTACTCAGTACTAGAACATTGTCTTGCATTTTGTCCAATATGACAACAAGCTCGTCCCTATCATATCATGAGACAGAAATACACAGCGGAAGGTGGAGGCATCAATTATGCTTCTGCCTAGCCCTTTGGGGACAAAGGGCTAGAGTGTGTGTGTACTAAATTTAGAAGGAAACTTAAATCTTAAATATGTTTATAAATGTGCAACATCTCTATGATTTTGCTTTTTGTTTACTTTTTAAGACTTAAGATTTATGTGCCTATTTTTTGTTTTATAGTGATCTTATGAAGGTGAACATAATATTAGGATTGCTGGTATTATGGGTGATCAATTGTTATGTGTCACACATGTTTGATATATCTTTGTTAAAATGAATCTTGGTATATTAATGTAACAATGTTGACCTTTGTCATTTATTGCATCGAAATATAGTCACATATATGAGTCAGTTGTTACAAAGCATATTAAATGGACAAATGTATTATAAATACCTGCTGTCTGAATGCATTTTTTTATCTTTTGATGTCTTTTAAATGTTTTATTAAGTTAGTTTTTTGGTCACTCATCCAATGATTGTGTTGCTAACAGACATGTTGCACTAATAAATGATATTGGTTGTGTATATCACAATGTTTGGGATCTCTTACTATTCTATCACTATTAAAATGTGAAGGTAACTAGTGTAGATCAGTCGTTATTTTTAAATAAGTGTCAAGAATTCCACACTTAATTAGATAATGCAATCATTCATACAGTAATAATAATAGGACACAAATTTATCATATTGATTATACAGAAATTAGGAAAGTTGTAATTCAATTACAGTGAAAACCGGTTATAGCGACATCGAATCAGGACGCTATATCTGATAGTCATTATAAACGATACTATTTTTATATGCACTTATTTAAAGGGACTTTACTATTTAGTCGTTATAACCGATGCGTCGCTATAACCGGAGTCGTTATATCCGGTTTTTACTGTATTTTTGTTTTTTATGAATGATATTTTTTTGTCTTATTATGTCCCCCTTGTAATTTCCATGTAAGAATATAAATTATGTGACTACAATTTGTATCTGTTCTGAGCGTCTCATCAACCCTATTCATAAACTAAAACTCATTCTTTACCTTTAGCCTGTATCTATAATTTATTTACAGAACAATGGCAGACCAAAACCCACAAGCTGGAGATACAGGCCCCAAAAGGCATCCCGGCGTTGAAGGCGCACGTGGTGGCGAACAAGGTGGATGTCGCTCTCTGGGCCATCCGTGTGCTCACTGTGCTCTTCACCGTTGGATATGTCCTGCCCATATTCAATAAGTAAGTGCAATGATATTGTGATTTGTATGCAATAAAAATTTAATTTGAGTGAACTCCTTTATAAAGATGGTTAAATGTGATTATTTTTTTCAATTGTAATGAGTAAGATATCTGACTAGATAAATAATATACATACTTTAGAAAAATTTCAGCTACTGTCAGCAAGTTGAAATGATTTGTGTTATTTGACCTTAAAATCTGTGTCAACTGTGAAGTCAACATTTTTAGATCTACACTATTTTATTAATTAAATAAGTAATATTATTAGACTTCCTTTTGAAATACAGAACCAAATTTACAATTATTACACAAATACAAAGCTATACTCTCCATAGGTAACTTAGGCAATATGTATTTTATTTTAGCTACTTTTATTACACAAAATCTTTAACTGGGGCAAAGCCCTGAGGAAGGAATAACACCTCATCTGCCTTTTTAGCATACTCTGCTTTGAGATACACTGATATTTAATATCAATAGTCAGATATTGATATGACATTCAATAATTGACCTTAATAAGTAGCAGGTTTATGTCTCGTTTTTGGTTGTATTGTAAATCAATGTGTTAAGAATGTTTGAGGAGGTATTTAGCATATTATTCTGCGAAAATCATTTACCTTGCAGGGCGATTAATCTGTGTATTTATAGGATTGTGGGTGACATGAGAATGTTGTTTCCTTTCCTTCTATGAAAAAAAAAGTACTGTTATTGTTAACTTCTTACGAGGGATACATAAATATATTCATAAATACATTAATTACTCGCTATGAAGAGGTACTAAGAACTATCTTTATATTCATTTTAAATGTCAATCTCGTCGACAACGGCTACTGTATAGAGATATCAGTGTTTTCAAGTACCATATACCTTTATGAAGTTTTTATCTAAAGTGCTCCCCAGCGAACCTGCGCACCGTATTTTCAGAAGCTATCTACTCGAAATTTATAAAACATAGAAAAAAAGAACCATCATATTCCAATAACATGTTGTCTTAACTTATTTAAAGTTTCAAATGTTTATTACGTGGATATTCAATCATTAATTTAACAATAAACATGCCATTAAAATTGTTGATATTCTAAATTACACATTTTCATAATCAACCAACATTATTAGACTATTAAAAAGGAATGTTTTGTAAAATTTTCAAAAAGACCAAAAATCTTTTTTAATATAATTTTTTTGTAAATCTTTGCATATTCTTGTAGTAACTCGTGCGCCCGAAAATGTGTGAAACAAATGTTCAAGGCCGTTTACCCGTGGGACCGCCTTAAGTACGCCATATAGCGAGTATACCCCCCGCTAATTTGTCGCAGCGACACGCCTCATAAATGATAATACTTACTCGCAGACAGATGCTTGCTTGGCGGTTAGAACACTCGGCGCCCTGTCTCCACCAGTGCGAGTAATGTCATCTCGCACTCGTACATTCGCTATAGCCTAGCGACAAAACTATTAGAACTTTATGCTTCTCGAAGCTCGCTAACTCGTTTCTAGTTCTACTCGCTGATCGTTCATCGTAGGCGGTGGGACAAGTGCCTATGGTAGGTTTCTCATATGTGAGGGTTCGCCTGGGTAGACCACCGCAATGTCTATTTCTGCCGCCAAGCAGCAATGTGTAGTCACTATTGTATTCCAGTTTAAACAACATTGTAAACAGTGTAACTGCTGGATATATTAAGACCTATCTCAGGATGGCGAGCGCAGTGGAATACCAAACAATACTTTGTGATTCAAGTTGCTGGATGGTGCTTCTTTGTTTATGGGCGGTCGTATCGCTTTTCATCAGTCAAACAGCAAGCTCGTCTCGGCATTCAATGCAATATAAAACAAATAAAAACAGTTGCATCACCATAGCTTGACGACCAAACTATTGGTCATAATCACAATCTTACCTAACATTTGTCCACAGCCCAGTATCAGCGTTCCACAAGGCGCTGCTCGCCAACGCGGCGACCTCGGCGCTGAGGCTTCACCAGCGCATCCCGGCGAGCGAGAGCTCTCGCGGGAGTTTCTCGCCAGGTTCTTCTTGGAGGACAGCGCGCATTACCTCTTCTATTCGCTCATATTCATGAACGTTGCGCCTAATTTGTATCCTTTTCCAAATTAATATTTCAAATATAACAGCTAAGTGAATGAACGATCTCAATTGTTATCTTTGGATCGATCCCTATAATAAACAATTCGGTTTATGTGGAAGCATGTCATTCTGATTGGTACAATTTTACGATCGATCTGGAGATATGAGAGAGATGAGATCGTTTATTGCTTTTTGCTGTTAACTGAGGGCCAGATACAAGTGTAAGTGTGTTTGTCTGAGTATATAAATTTAAAATAGATACTAAAAACCCTTATGCTTTTGATACGGGTGTTACGGTTAGTCTAAATTGAAAATGCATGACCCAAAGCTGCTAACGCGAGGACGCCACTATTAGGTTTTATGATTGATTGGATAATGGATTTGTGTCTTCTACGGTGATAGTTTTTGTTCATGATGTCATTTGGGACGGACATACCGTTAGCAAGGTGTGGGTGGTCACGAGACTGCCTATCCATTTGAGGATGCAAGCGTGATGTGAATTAACCAAAACCATGATTCTTCAATTCTTCATAAGTACATAAGTTTCCGTATTTCAAAAACAAATTAGTAATACAACAAAAATAA
>NW_023594256.1:0-15068 GCF_014839805.1 Manduca sexta
CAAGTAATTATTTAATAACTTGTCAATCGAAATTGGCCTGTATTTAAGGACGGATTCAGGGGCGGTTATTGGGGTCATGACCCTCCTTCCTGAGCTGGGTCTAGATGACTACTGATAATTTTTTAATGACTCTCATTGATATATTTAATGAAACAAATATTTTATATGATAGATATGACATGCTGTTATTTAATGTATAATAATATCAGCCCTGTATTATATACTGTCCTATTTCTTGGCACGGGCCTCCTCTACTAGTTAGAGGTATTAGGCCTTAGTCCACCACCTGGTCTGGCGCGGATTGGTAGACATCTCAAGTATGCGGATTTTCTCACAATGTTTTCCTTCATCATTAAAGCATTCACAAAGAATACAGACATATTTTTAGGAAAGTCAGAGGTGTGTGCCCTTGGGATTTGAACCTGTAGACATTTGTCTCAGCAGTCTGTTCCACAACTAACTAGGCTATCGATGCTTATTTGCTGTATGATCAGGGGAAAATTGATTTTGTTGTTTGATTTGAATTATTTTGATGTTCAATATTCACATGTGACAACCATTTCTTTCTTACATTTAATATAGGAATCGACTTACAAATGTATCCTGACTAGACCTCGACATATGACCCCTGAATTGTAACCTAGATCCACCATTACCTATATTCCCATTAAATTAATTTCAACAGTATAACTACAAAGTGAGTTAAAATTTTTGTTAGTTACAAAATACTCCAATCGGATACTAAAGGATTAGATAGTCTAAAGACAAATCCAATCAGAGTAAACAGACGGACGAGACTGAGATCAGACAGTGCAGCGAAACTAAAACAATGAATAAAGTTTAAAAGGATTCAATAGGTAGGACGGGCCGCGGATTAATGACAGTGTCTCAGGTAGTACTCTGGGATAAACGTTGTTTGTTTCCGTTATTTACAGCATCTTTAAAACGTGTGTTGATAATTATGTTCCTCAATGGATCGTCTTTGTAGTTAAAGTATAATAACTCGTGAAAAAAATAAGTGAAATGTAGAGTAACAGAAGAAGCGTATTTTAAAATGGTGGTTGTTCATGTCACTCGTTAAGAATATTGATGTTATTATTTTTGCTAACTTTCGGTATCACCGCTAACAGCGTTTATCAAATTAAATATTTTACTAACTTTGAAACTTGTCTCGATGTTTTATTTTCTTTGTTATAAAGAAAATTGAATAGCTAATAACTTACTTGATGAAGTTGAGGGATTCGCAATAATAATCGTGGAGTACCTGCTTAATACGATTAGGCACGATTACATTGTTTTATACGATTTGATATAAATGGAATCATTGAACGATTGAACTTGAACGAATATGGGAGCGAATAAAAGGAATTTTATATTATTTCATTAATATAATCTACTAATATTCAAATATGATATTTGGGTTTTCTGCTCAGTATCGGCCGGAGTCTGGAATTTGTGCCCGATATGGCGATAGGCTCGCCCCCTATCACATCATGGGACGGAACATACTTGGCGAAAAGTGGGTGCCCTAGTTGCGCCTCTGCATACCCCTTCGGGGATAAAATGCGTGATGTTATGTATGTATGTATGTAATATTCAAATATATACAACTATTTAAATCGAACCAACACAACAGAACTCAAACGAATATCGAAACCACAATACTTCTCCACCTTTCCACCATTCACCATCTTCAGAAGCTCTCAATTGGCCGTTGGGTCGGAGGCCAGATGCAGAAGGTAGTATTGCTGGACACAGCGCGCATTGTGAGGAGATTCCTCAATTTGAATCTCTTACGCCGGTGGCTTGGGGCTTCGGAAAGTAATTTATTTTTTTATATAATGCATTGTTAAAATGCACAAAAGTAACTTTAAAAATAAATATATTAATTAATTGATTCATCTTTGTAAAGCAAAACGATGATATCTTTTCCATCTAAAGAATACTGGTATTTATTGATTCACCTACCTATATAGCTTATATATCTTGCTGTACGTGCTGGATACATGCGGTGACAAGCGTCGATGGACATTGGGCCGTGAATCCATAATGGGCGCGACGTCACACATGTCCGATGACCGCTAACTTGTCCACACCGCCTTGCGACCGAACACGGCCGTGTCACTGTGTATTGTCTGTACATATCCTATAGTATCGATGGAAATAACTATAATATTGGGCAATTGATTAAGATAGTGGATAGTGTTGGCTGTAGCCATTACTTATTAGGTATCAATGATGTACATAAACTTTAAAAATAGTAGTTAAACAATGTTGCGCGTGTCCTCCTCGCTTTAAAATGCTAGAGTACATTACTGTCAAGGCAGATTTGTAATGTAACGGATGTGCTTTGTGGCTTCTGTGGTTGTACTAAAACATTTCGCGTGTTTAAACTTCTGCATCATTAATTTTTAACTGCATTTAAAGTTTGCCTTCTTTTCAGTAAATTTATTTTTGGACTGCCGTTGAATACTGTGCTCTAACTCGTAGCTTTCTTAAGTAAAATCTAAACCTGGTTTACGTGTATCAAATGGTTGTAGATTTTTTCAAGCGGTAAACACAACGTGCTCCCGAGTGAAGATTACTCAACTAATTTAGATAGGACCTCCATCTATCCTCTCACGGAGATTAAGTGTGATAGCCCTTCAAGAGACACGTTTTCACGACGCAAACGTCTGCTTGAGGCACATTTAATTAATTTCAAAGCGGTACCTACGCAACACTTATGTAAATAACAGCGTTAGACGGCATAATTATTAGTTATTTAATTATTGCTGCCATATGTTGATGAGTGTTTTCCAACGGTCTATTTTACGTGACAATACAAAAATTTATGAACACTATCATACGTGCGGTTTGTGCGTGACTGAAGCAGTTATAAATATTGCTGCGTAAATATTGGTTCGGCGTTGAAAAATTGCAAAATGTAGATTATATTTTTTTTGCGAAATGTTCCACTCGTTCTGGATATGGATTCGTTACTGAATTAATTAGCGAATTGATATTTTACTATTGATATATACGGTGTTCGGTTCATGTGCTGTGGAACGTTATTATTTTTATATTATTGAAAGCTGACATTAAGTGAGGTCCCTCGTGATAATTACCCTACTAAATATTGTTTATAAAAATTGGAAAATCGGAGGAATTGTTTGTTTTTGAAGGCTTTCATCTGTTAATTTGTTTTGTTTAAAGGCGTGCTTTTGGTGATCATGTTAGTGACTTTAACAACCCAACCCCATAGCCGCTGGTTTTCTTAAAGATTGTGCCCACCTTCTCAAGCCGATCTCATCGTGATGCGGTAAAACTAAATGTAGCATCACCAGCATGACTGGACCATGACCTTCACCCCTTGGGCAAGCGGTGACACATTTAGTCTCTTTAGTCTTCTTTCGAGTTTTTCGCGTGCAGTATTACGTTAGGTTATCATCTCCTGAAACTAAAACTATGGAACAATTGGTGCTCCAAGGACAGGTAGAAGGAAAAGGATCTAGAGGCGGATCCTCCATTCGCTGCACTTATTTGATCAAAACGGCAATACAGTGCTCTATAACGGAGTGTACGCGCAGCTACTAACCGACAAAATTGAGAAGCATTAGTAGATCTGTGAATATCGCAGAGAAGACCGACGTCGCTGATAACTTTTCGTGTATCACTACCGCGGCAACCACGATCACTCTGTCAAGAGTGCTCAATTAAGAAAAAGAATTACCTTCGAAATAACCTCATCCTATGTTTATTATTCTCACTCTGGTAAACAGCGATTTGGTTGTCATAAATACAAGCTCAAACCATATTGTTATCCCCGTAGAATGTGTACGTATTATATTGTTACATTCCATTTGAGGACTTCGAAATTAATTTCTCATCATGACGTTTTGTCGTTGCTAAACACGCATCTGATATCTTAGGTGATAGTTACCACTCAGCCTCAGATGAGTGGAAACCCATTGTCGGGCAATAAAGTAAATTATTAAATCAAATTGGAGCTCGAAAACTAACTATAGTAAAGCCCAATGCTCGATTCCCGATAACAAACAAATTAACAACATAAACACATAAATCATAGTAAACAGGAGGTTAAAGTAAATGCATGTACAACAGAAGTTATCGGTGTCGTAACTCCTTAACTATCAGAAACTCTGTCCCGATCTCCGATGCCCATTACTTATACAACTACGATAGTATGTTTCGACATGGTCCGACATCGTTTTAACCGAGTCCACATGCAAAGAACTTTCTGGAAACTTCCAATGCGGCTTGTGTCGACCAGAGTTTGGTTAGAATACGTGATGGGTCCCAAGACGTTTGCAGCGAACTTTGCTGTACTTATTTACGTCAAGTTTTAGATTACTACTTAGAATTTAGCGTGTTTTGAGATATCAGGAACTTGAATCGTCTTTGACAACTTGTTCGCGGTACCTATAGTTTCGTTCTCGGTACGCATTGTTGAACTCGAGTCGTTGCGAGGTGGGTAACCTTTATGATTATTGTATATATTATGTATATACAATAATCACAAATTACCCACCTCGCTATTGTATATGTTATTATATTGATTATAAAAGAAATTGCTTATGTGACAATGAGTAGTGCCTATTAAAAATTGAGAGCGAACTTAAAAGTTCTGTAAGTTATCAAAAGTAATATTTTATGAGTTCGACAACATTGTGTACGGAACAGTCCGTCGTCGGCGTAACAATTTCGATGCTATTGATTTAAAATACATGTAAGTTGGCCTGAATAAATTGTGGTTGCATATGCATTAATGAGACAGTTATTGTCAGTAAAAATATAACTCGGCGCAGTGAAATGTCAGTGCTCTTGCCGCTCCCATCGACGCTCGACCCAACCCCCTCCTTCCATACCGAACCCCTGCTGTTCAGTTACGAAACACGTTCTGTCGATTTAACGCCCATAAATAATGCTTCATTTTATTTTTATGTCTTCAGTAAATTTATTTTGAGACAAAGCATCCTCTGTCATAAACAATGTTATGAGGATGTTTAAATTATATAGGCGTTTCTTTAAAACTAATTAAAAGTTTAAGATCTTTAAAGTTAGTCGTTGAACAAATTTAAATTGAATGGTTTTAACACTAATAAACAAAAAACTAACACCATAAGGTACGGGTTGAAAGAATGCGCGGCACAAATTTCTCCTTTGTGAAGGTATTTAATCCTTACAAAACGACCGCACGTAAACACGGGTACTCCACGTAAAAATATTTCAACGCGCTACTTTATTAATATTTAACTGTATTATTTTAAATTAACGCAAATTGACATAAACGCCAAAGCGACGACGCTGTCGAATAGCGTATATTTATTTTTCATTCATGCGTTGTAACCATAATTCATGCAGCATGTTTCGGAGCATTTTTGATGACGCCCGTATTTTATGTAACAGACAGTGGGAATTGTGCGGGAGCGAGCGGGCCCGATAACGCATCACTTACTCTATCATATTCTATGCACAGGACATTCTACGTCGCCCTGTGAGCGTGATTTACAAAACCTTTCGCCCATTTGAAATATCCAAAGATGCAAATAGAATTCTTTATGGACCGGCGTCCTAAGGCAGCCGTGAAACGTTGAATTCAATTTAAAGTTTCAAATATATTTTCAAGACTTGGCCACTTTTATGGCTGTGAATGCGTTTGCGATTCACAGTTTATCACGTTTAGGCGCGGTTCAAATATAATTATATAATTCGGGAATTAATTTCATACGTAACTGTCATGCCAAGTACAAAGTGCGACCGCGGCATCAAAATTCTTAACATAGCGCAATAATGCCTTTGACAGATGCCAAGCTTTGTTGAGCAAACTATTCCAAGTCAAACATTCATTTAATCAAATGAACATAAATGGTACGTGCTCCGCGTGCCGTAATAATCAAATCTGAAGCGTTCGACACTGCGTTTCTTGGTTTCATTAAGCCTTAGCAAATTTACAGGGGTGGATGCGGTAACGTGTATAGCGCAAGACATTCCCAGATATCGTTTGAGGGTAGGACGATGTCGGCGCGTTATGTCGCGCTAATATTGTTTTCTTACCTGTTGTAATTAAAAACATAATCGTTTTCGTCATTAACTTCAGTTGTGGGACAGTAAAAGATAATAGAACGAGGGTGGAACGATTGTGTGAGATTGAAAGGATTTTCGTTAAAACAAACGTAGGTATGATGATAAAAAAAAAGATTATTATTTTTAGGTTCATTAAAGATGGAAATAAAATGTTGCTTGCATAAATCAGTTCAAATGAAGCTTTCTTTTGGACACATATTTCAAAGCAACTTCACCCTTAATGGACCCCTTTAAGTGATTTGCATACAAGTGGAACGAAGTGATTGATTACTTAGATCGCATCTTCCCCTGTTTACATTCCTTGTAACAAAAATATGTACAAAATACTGTGATATCATTAAATTACACTCGGTAATGCGTGAATAAAGAATGTTTGGATCAAGTACGATGTTTGTATAGGATAAATTAAATTTAACCGCGGGGGTGGGAGCTAAAATATTCATGTCACGAACTGTGCTGCTCTTTTGACTGGCCTTTCGATACGCGTACTTATATTTTTAAATATCACAATCAAGGAATTTTATTGTGATTTCAGTATAAGAATAGTAGGATTATTACAGAGTTTCTTTGGTAATAAGAATTGTTTTGAATTGACAACATTTTCGCGATAAGTTTAAAAACTGATCTTTTGGTTATTTACCATATTTATTAATTATTTTGTATTAAATCAATCAAAAGGTGGAACCGATGTGTGAACAAATATAAAGCCACGTTCTGCAAAAAATTGTACGACTCGCAATTACCTATGTTTTACGTTAAATGCCAAGTCGTTTGATCTTTTCAAATAACACGAACACTAAAAAAGTTAACCTCAAAAGTCGAGAATACAGTATGGCATTAATTTATTCTATTTTACACACGAATGTCACGTCAAAGAAACTTTTCAAAAGGATATTTTTGGCTTATTATATTAAGTAGAAAACGTATCAATAGACATTACGGGACATAATAATCTTAGTCGGCACAAACATTTTTTTATAAACAAGTCATTTTTGTAAAGCAAATATTGAATGCTTAATAGGATTTTGTTTGGACGAATGAAAGGTGTTTAGATATGTTTTATGTTATTTTGAAAATATAAATATATTTTTATAATAATATAATAAATAATAATATCAGCCTTGTATTATATACTGTCCCAATGTTGGGCACGGGCCTCCTCTACTACTGAGTGGGATTAGGCCTTAGTCCACCACGCTGGCCTAGTGCGGATTGGTAGACTTCACATACCTCGAAATTCCTTTAGAGAACTTCTCAGTTATGCAAGTTTCCTCACGATGTTTTCCTTCACCGTTAAAGCAAGCGATAATTCAAAAGAATAGACACAATTTTTAAAAAAAATCAGAGTTGTGCCTTTTGAGATTTGAACCTGCGGACATTCGTCTCGGCAGTCCGTACCACAACCAACTCAGCTATCGCCGCTAAAACATACTTTTAACTTTATTTAAAGATTTTACTGACTTTTTAATACGCGCAATTCACTTGCGGTCACAAAACCGCAACAAATTAATCACAATTCGCGACGTCAAAACACGGACCCATAGAAACGTACAATGAGCACTTACAATTAATACGTTAATCCAATTAAGGAAAATTCATTATCGGCGATCGAGACGTGTTTCTCCAATAGTGATCCGTAGAAAGAACCCTTGGAGTCTTCTAAAGAGGCTCTCGTAAGCGATTAGTACTGGAGGACACTTAACCTCCCTTGTGCGGGCGCTGTCGGTTTACTCCCTTGCTTTGTTCATGTGTGGCACTTGATACTCAGTGTATTATTGGCTACTAAGGGTTATAGCATCGATTTTGGGTTTTTCTTTACATTTATTGATCGATATAATAACAAAAAAGTAAAAAAATCACCTAGATATAGAATGTAAAATTCACCAAAACTATTGTATTAAAATAAATTAATTATGCACTAAAAACAATATGCATCAATTATTTGTAAAAGCCATTTACTACTTTAAATGATTTTTTCTATTATACATATATTATAATAATAATACCAGCCTTAATATATATTAACCTCCGCTGATCAGGTCCCTCCTCTACTATTTGATAAGAGTGTTCTTTCTTTTATATTGTAAAAAAAATTATTCGTATCATAAAAAATAACGAAGCAGAAATTCTTTAATGCAAAAATTAATGGCAATCACTTTACAGCTTACCTGTATCCGTAGCAAGATGAAGATATCATCACGTGGCAATATCACGCTCAGGTTTAAGACATCGATGAAAGGGTTTAAACTTTAAAACACAACCAATTCAATGCTGAATAGCAAGATTAACAAGTTTACTACTTTTCTTATAAAAAGGTAAAAGTTTTCATATAAATTTTCGACTATTTTCGTGTGCAGAATCTAAATTTGCTTTGAGCATCCTCTCTAACCGCATTTACGGTTTCATTCCACCATTATGTCTTGAGTCGCGTCAATTCTGTGCGTAGATGCTTTCAAGCTATTCTCTCTTCGCTTCATAGCATGCAAAATTACAAGCAAAGAAGTAATCTGAATGCAGCTCACGATTTGCAAGCATAATGGGGCAATTTCTAGTCATTTCCCGGCGGCTGCAAGCAATCCGACATCTTGCGGCGAACAGTCTTGCCTTTTGACGCTACACCAAATCATTTTATCAATATCTTGGCTATTTTTGATACAAAACGTTTTCTGTTTAGGTATTTTTGTAGTTTATCGGGGTTTGATTTTTAAAATATGTTGTGCGTGGATGTTAAGCGATATGGGTGTCTTTGTATTGAAATTATAATAGTAAGTTTAAAGGATTTTTACATAATATTATGCGTAAACTGTGCATCCATAATTTTGTGTTCATAGTAATGGCATCTCAATATTTAGTTATGTATAGAAATGTACCTGGACAATAATTGCTAAACATTTTGGTTTGGTACACCATAATTTACAAATGTAACTCCATCATACTTCCGTTTTTAAAGAGTATACTTTTACAATGAAATAATAATACGAAAATGTTTAGTTGCCAGTGGTAATCACGAAAGTTGCCAATGTTTTCGTCGCTCTTAAATAACTTCCTCTCTAACAATATTTGGGACGGAGAAATGTTAATATGAATTATATTCGAAATTATTATTCATAGTTTGCTCTTCGGGTTCGCAAAGATAATTACAAAACACTAATTACATGTCTTCAGTACTCGCAATAATATACTTTATTATATACGTATAAGGTTTAATCTCAGAAAGGGTAGTAATTTCTTTCTACTTGATTTTCGGTCCTACGTGTGTAAAAGTTAAAAAATAGACCCATAAAGTTTTTTATTACCTACTTTTGTTTAATATATATAATATATTACTCGAAATAGAAAAGAAATCTGAAAAGTTCATGACGTATTTATTACCAAAACTATAATAATTGTTCTTGTAAACTCTGTTGCCTAGCCAAAGATAAAAAATTATGTCAATTATTTTATGATTTTAGGAACTAACCCTTACTTTAAAATTGTCAAAAGTATAATCAGGCAATGTAAACATAATACTATTTAAATAAAATTATTTAAAAAATATTTAATATAAAGATGAAATTTATTGATTGGTTAATTATCATTTACAACAACGAAGGCATCATAAAACAATTAATACCCTTGTTATTTCACACACATTCATTACAGTTTACAATGCACGTTGGAGAAAGCCTAAACGCTAAATTGACTGTGCGTGCCTAACGAGACAACGAAGATACAAATTGCCCATTAACTACAATAATTCATGATAATAGTTAGTAGAGTACGTACGAAGGTTCGCGGAAAGTTTACAATTTACATTTGAAATTCTTGTACCGAAACAAAGGAGCCAAGAAACCGATCTAAACAAACAAAGGAAGCCAAAACTAAGTTGTATTGTGTAAGTTTGCACCTTTGCTGCATGCTGCAATGAGTTCGGAATGTCTAATTGTATCACATTTTCAGTCACGTGTCTTCGAACTTGGCTGTTAGATAACGAAGTTGCCATGCTTCTTTAGTGGAAACCGATAGAGTTAACAGCCGTAATCACTGGAGCTGAAATAACCAAGTTGTGTAGATTCGTGCTGTATCCCTGGCTTAGAAAGTGAATTAAGTTGTGAGATTTATACTTCGATTTTCGTATTCAATTTACCGCTTATGAATTAAGCTAGTGGGTTTATTTGGTACTCGTATATTTTGTACTAATATATTTGTATGTTACGATGCAGGGTAAAGGTATTATGAATTATGCAAACATTTACACATCTGAAGACTGTGTCCCTGTAGCGAATGCATTTTCCCAGCAGTGTGTATGAAGCATAGTGATGGATGCTGGCGGATATGATTTAAAAAGTAATCATTTTATATCTGTAACATATGTCACTTCAAGCATAAAAATCTGATCAAGTCTAGTGGCCCAAGCATGCAACCAGGGACATCTTTTTTTTTCTTGCTTTGAATGTCGAGACGAGCTTGCCGTTTGCCTGATGGTAAACGATACGACCGCCCGTAAACAGTAGAAATACCATGCAACACTTTGAATTCCAAAGTATTGTTTGATAATCCATTGTGCTCGCCATCCTGTGACATGAAATGTTAAGTCTTATTACGTCCAGTAGTTACACTGGCTACAATGTCCTTCAAACCGGAACACAACAATGACTACACACCGCTGCTGGTACCTACTCAGGCGGACTCTCACATATAAGAGACCTACCACTAGTAGTTCACAGTATACAGATGTGAAAGCAATGTAGGTGTTTGTGTAGAATCAATATCTATTTGCGTTATTTCTAAATCGCCAAGATTCTTTAAAAAACAAAGCGTATATTTCTACCTTCGAAGAGGAGAGAACCGTGAACAGCGCCTAATAACATATATTACAATACAGTTCCGGCAAAGACCGCCGGAACACCGAACTTTACTTCTCACCAAGTTGAAAGTTATCGTAAAATGTTAGCCCGCAGTCAAGAATTTTATTTAAATTATGTACGATCTAAAGAAAATTTTAAAATTGTTTTACATTCATTACAAATAAATTGGCATCACGTACAAATTTAGCGGACTAGAACATTGGTTGCAATGAAATATAAAGCGTATATTAAATCAGAATAGAACTATTCCAACTCGAAACATTCTGTATTCGAAGTAATAGGCGACTAAACTACGTCGACTGATCGATTGAATAGAGTGATCAAAATTTATTCACTGGTACCCACTGTAACTCCACAAGAACATTGTTGCCGAAGTACATTGAAAAGTTTTCTTGTTAAAAGTTCCCTATTGCGGAATGAGAATAATAATTCTTGAAATCACTTCCTTATTTAAGAGACTTACTATTTCATACATAACAGGGTCATTCGAATGAATTCATTATCACTCACTTAGACTTATTTAGTTCTATAATAATTGATGTCTAATTCTGACGCGAAGTTGCTTAACGCAAATTCACCCTTACAACTATGATAAAAGACATATTATTACGGAAAAACATTAGAATAAACCGAAATTTTAAAAATATATATATTACAACTAACATTTTGTATCTTAATAAATGTCCTTATTTAGTAAGTGGTTTCCGAAGTTTGCGTAATTTTGTACAAATATTTTAATATATTTAATCTAAGCAATAAAAACGTAGACTCCTCCCGATCCTCTTTTTATACATGTGACACGCTAATTGCCATTATGAACGCCGGCGAATAATATCTCGTTTCTGTTAATTTATTTACGGTAGTAGTGAAGTTGTTTCACCAAGACTCGACTTTAATTGAAAGAGAACTTATTGGTTAGCGGCAGGGAATATTTTAATAGCTGTTCCGAACACCGTTAATTTATAATAACTTTTTAAGTAGCTATTACCTGAAACAAAGGACGGTGATTTTTCGCTGAATAAAACAATTACATACACATAAATTGCTAGGGAAGGATTTATAAAGTATCATTACATGCGAATTTCCTATCTTTGGTTAATGACCACTTTGTCCGATAATAAGCAATTTATATGAACCATTACGGTATCAGCACGTCGTTAAGATAATGTTAAGGAAATTCTTTCACTAATTTGTACGGGTACAAGTAGATGAGAAAGAATATATTTTAGGTGCAGGTGCAAATTGGAAGTAATTGTCATGTTAATTTAGACGAAGTATAGCTAACTATCTACTTTAAATTTTTTAAATACAATTATATATAAAAATAGAGATGATACGCGTTAATTAAAACAAAGTATCCTTTAAAATGTAATCATTGAAACAAATAGGGTCTGGCTGGCATAAAAAGCAAAACAAATTCGAATCGGATAAAAACACACGGTTAGATAATTAAGCAATAAGAATGAAGAGGTCTTTATTCAATTAAAAGAGACAGAGTACCGCAGGCCCTCTCAGGATATACCCCCGAGGCTTAGGAGACAAATTTCCCTGGAAACAAATGCGATTCAAATTCAGACAAATAGTCCCTGCGCGGAAGAAGCCGTTTACCAGGAAATTTGTCCATCACTCTTGGGCCGAACAAAATTTGTTTTTTCTTTTCCCTCTGCTGCCCTCAGGCCGCGATCACCAAACGTACACTTATTTTTATGCACAGATAATACCTTTATCGATGGAATATGAACACATGTTTACATTTTTTATATATTTTTTTTCGCCGATGTTTATTTGAATTCTACCTTGAAAGAATTTTAATTACGCTTCTTGAAGAATTAATGAAAATATTCGAAGTTCGCACCGAAGTAGCCACTTACGCCTACAGTGAGCTTAATTTGAGTGCTCCTTTGATGCTGTAGAATGATGGAGCAGAAAATGATCCGCTTGTACGAACGACCCATCTTTATGACGTTAAATTGGTTTTAGCCTTCAAACCTGTTGAGGTAGTTAGGGGGAAATTTAACAACGCTTCTTGTTACTCAGCTAAACTGAATTAAATTGATTCTACTTCCGATCCACAAAATGAGAAAATATTTTAACAAAATAACGTTTTGCAACTAAAAATATTTTCTGGTCGTGTAAATATCGATGAGAGTTTTTATATTAATACAATACAAACTTGTTAGTTGAACAGGCTATGTTACCAATCCGCTGCAAAAAGAGACGACCGCAAAATTGATACAAATATTGCAACCACTCTCGTTCAGCATTCAATCGATTTCTGTCAATACGAGCCAAATGAATTTTCATACAGCTCACCTAAACGAGAAAGACTTATCTGCGAAAATCAACGAGTGATAGTTTTCGGATGTTGTTTAGTGGTTTTAGAAACACAAAACAATATTATGGTCTAATCGAGTTTGTCAACTCTTATATTTAATTGACAGATCGGGTGGTGTTTACTACTTATTTCTAGGGATTATAAATTACTTGGTAGATCTAGGTTAGAATTACTGACATTGTAGGATAACAATACATTTTGTGAAATATTTTCTTCTCTTTTTTCGGTGTTATTTTTCCTAACAAATATTCTTCATTACACTTATGTTCGTTTGTATGATTGAAAGGGGCTCTTATTTCATTCTATGTACTATGTCAGTAGAACAGTGTCTGCTAGAATCCAATGTTTAAATTAGCAATAAACAAGATCCTTAACTAAATTACTATCTCAATAAGCTTGAAATTATGCTAAATATTTCTTCTATAGAAATTTATGTTTGTATCAACTATTGTTCTTATTTGAAAACTGGTTTATTAGGTAGGTAGTAAATATAGACTTTAAGAAAGCATGTTAGTATTCATAATTTTAATTACTGTTTATCCCTTTAATAATCTATAACTTTCTCTGCAAATAAATTATGTTTTAACTAGTATTTAATTATTTTTTTTATGTAAAATTTCAAATAATTTGAAAGACAAAGTTACAAAACACTGATCAGGTCGAAAATATTTATTACTAAGACCCCGAATAAATTACAATATAATTACTTATACAGAATAATTTCTGTAGGAATATTTAGTAATTTATGAGCATACGACTAAACCAAACGATAACGAGCAAAAAATAGGTTTTTGGTAAGACTCTTATATTTTAAACCTAAACAACCTACGGAGATTAAACAAATAAACTCTGTCAGGATTATCGTTACCTGGAATTTAATAAATTTATCCCTAATCGTCTGGAATCAGAAAAAAACAAATATTTTCAAGGCTAACGTGACGTGATTTAACTACAATGAAGACAGTAATTTTTCAAGTCGGGATTTTATAAAAAACAACATTCAATGTAACATAATATAACTAATATGACAGGAAAGAATAGGCAACCCTCCGTTTGCATATCGTATAGGCTGTGTACTTACCGTTAGTGTTAAATTTTTTCGTTAAACACAATGGTGAAATTTAAAAAGCATATTTCAATTTTTAATTAAACATAGCCTGGCCAAGATTTTATCAGGCAACCCATGTTTTTATCCTTTTTAATAAGCTAAATTACCTATCGAATAATTTTTATCCATTAAACAGGATCGGATCCTCTACTATAACACTTTAAAAATAATTTGCTCGCTCAATTTTAAATTCAGAATAAAATGTGGCAGGCGCGTCATCAGTCAAACGTCAGGAGTGTTCGTGACTACACACCATTTGCCGATTGCCTGCGTCTTGGGCCAAACAAATAGATCACTGCCGATGCTTGAACATCCGGAATGAAAGAGCGAACGATTCTCTATGTGAGTGCGCATACACGCCGGAGGGAAAATAGTGGCAAATCTGGATAAAGTATTGACATGGATCAACGTACACTTGCTCGAATTGCGTTTAATAAAAATGTATTTGTAATTTTTTATGTGGGGTATTGTAGTCTTAAACCGACGTGTAATTTAAGACTCATCCCCATGTTTTTGCTTTGCATCAAAACAAAATCATACTCATTTTCGATGGATTATGGTCAAAATTTACATAACTGGATATAAATTTAAGAAAATGTAATTATTTTTTATGTATGTTCCATGTACATAAAATATATGTTTATGAAAGGAAACATTTAGCATTGTTCGTGGTCATTTCCTCGGTTATTTG
>NW_023594257.1:0-15056 GCF_014839805.1 Manduca sexta
TAGGATATATTTTATATCGCACGGATAGCGATCACCATATACAAGGTGTTAAAACCCGTCGTAGTGGCTCGCGTGTGTCGCGTTCCGGGAGCAGCCTCGGTATATCCAGTTCCAGCAAGACGGCATAATTGTATCGACTGCCGAGAGGTAATCATTTCCTATCAGTCGAGTTGTCTATTGGACTTCACTTACCATCGGGTGCAGTGGATTGACTTTGCCATGAACGTAAAAAAATGCATATTTATGAATTCTTCATAAGGTATGTGAATTATACACATCCACACTGAGCGAGCACAAGGACCGGAGGATAGAGTTTTTGTATCCACATAACTACGATTTCAGTATACATCAATACTTGAAATTCTCAAAAAAACTCGAGACATAGCATTAAACATTATGAAGCTAAACGTTCTTCCCCTAGACTCAAACCCACATTCGTTCCACACTCGCTCTACAAACCTAAGCCATCCTCATTATATTTTGAGTTCCCATCACGATCATTGCGCACATCATGCACTATCTGCCAAACGCATCTGGCATCGTGAGTAGACAGCCGATTGCCAGATAACGAGCTTCTGGCGGAAGTTTCCACGTTGCATAAAATAGGGCAGAAGTACAATAGCTGAAGGTTAGTTTGTGCTAAGCAAGCCAATTACTAGTACACGCTATTATATCGCAGTCCAGGCGCAGTCAAGGAACTACTGGAATTTTATTTGTATCACATGGGGGTAAGTAATTATTTCCAAACGAAACAACTAATGTTTCAAAGGGAGCAATGACTTGATTAAAAAAATTCTTGGCCTCTGGGAATCTCACTCAAGCGCAAAGAAATTTGTTTCTCTACACCTGTGTTTTGTAAGATGCCCCACCCCATCCAAGCCGATATAATTTAAATTAAAATATCTTATAACACCTCAATTACTATTTTTAAAAGTTATTATTTGTGTGAAACGAATCTATTGGCTATTTGCAGACATTTCCTGCTTCAGTATTTTTATCTTATAATAGTTTCCTATTAATCCAGCCGGGTCATTTCAAATATTCCACGCATTTCAATAAACATACCGTAAGATAACTAATTGTCTATACTTCGAAGAATGCACGCTTTCTATATTATTTGTAAATCCACGGACGCCATTCATTTCATCTCAGATAAAACTGAGTTATGGGCCAATAGCACAACGCTGTACATCAAACAAAATCATATTAGGGTTTACGCACACTTATTATATATTATTTTATTTTATTCAAAAGGAACAGAAAACAGTTACACATTAAATAAATAAAGGGTAAAATTACACATGTACTGCATTAATAAACATGTAATCAACACCACTACACCACCACAGTTTAACAAAAAACTTTTCAAAATCTATAGCAACAAAAGTCTAAAATGTCATAAGTGTGTAGAAATGCGTAGTATAAATTTCGGCGATTCGATGTAAATTAGTATACGTATTCATGTTACATCTACAAGTTATATGAATTTAATTTGTTTAATTTATGTGTTCGGGTTTGAAAGGTCTTTTTCTTATTTCAATGGCGGATATCTATGGCGAAGATTTAATGTGTAATCATATTACCTAAACTTGCGACATTATTTTAGAATCCATAATTTATCTTAACACTATCTTTACGAATGCTTTTCCAGGATAAAATTCCTGCTTTATAATTTGCTGGAACAAAGTAGCCTATAACACTCAGAAGTAATGTATCTTTCTATTATGCAAAAAAATCAAAATCGATGTAATAGTTCCTGAGATTAGCGCGATCAAACTAACAATTCACAATTCCAGATCAAATTTATAACCAGGTATTAATGACGTTTTAAGTCTAATAATTATATAATATGAGTCAAAAAACCCCTACAAAACAGTCGATCGATTAAAAATAATTCGTGTGGAAGCCCTTAGACACACAGTGAATAGAGATTCCATTCATTGCAGTCGTATGTTACGCCTTAATTACAACTTCAAATTAAAACATTGAGACATTACTGCACCATAATTAATGGTGTTCGTACAATCGATTCTATGTTGAGAGACGTTTCGAATCGACCTTTTTAAATCATTCCGGTCGAAATTTGATTTATTGTTTGTATCGAAATAATTTTAGTTGTAATAAGTGGAAAATTAAGAGTAGTCAAATTTGCTGGTTGAACTATGAAATGAATATCAAAATCGAACAAATATTAGCAATAATTTAAACATTCGTAATACAAATAATATTGTGATAATTTTATAATTGCGAATTAATTTCTTTATTGTATAAATAATTCCATACTCTACAATAACTTTTAACAAAGTCATCCCAGGCTAAACTAAATGACTGTAGCATAACATTGCAGAATACAAGAATCACATTCAATTCGCCACAGCCTTTTTATAGTATTTCCACTCTATAAAGTAAATGTCAAAGTAAATTGGCGCTTAAGCCACCGTAAAAAGACCTTCGTTTTTACATGGTTCTTAAATTTATCATCACATAAAAACTAAACAAAACCGGCAATTACGGCTCTTAAAGTACCATTTACTTTCATAAAGCAATGCGTATAATAATGGCTTTTGCTAGCGGCTTCACTTGTTGCTCTTTGGTTATCTTAAGAAACATGTACTTTTAGCCAACTTTAAAAAAGGAGGTTCTCAATTCGTCTATTTTACTTATTATTCTTTACCGTAAATCCGTTATTTATTAATCGATTTGAAAGAATACTTTCGGATTAGTACCAGTTTTTATCAAAATCGGTTCGAAAACTTGGTTTTAACTTAAAATAACTGGAATAATTATGTCGTAAAGTGAATGAAATTGGTAATTATTGCTTTCCTGTGACTTTTTCAGTGGTGTTCTTGCAATTGGTAACCAGTATACAGATAATGTTAAATGTTTTATTGATTTTTAGTGGTTATTGAAGGCGTATTATTTTTTTATTAAAAATATTTTAATCTAAATATACCCCTACGCCCTTAGAGCCACTTTAAATTATTTTGTCGTCAAAAGATGTCAAATGCATTTCGCATTGTGAGCTTAGATATTTGCAATAAGCCAGGCTGGCAAGCTGAATACGGATAAGGGATGCCACTTACCATGCCAATTTTTGTGTACGCCATCGCATATATACTATTAACTCAAATGACTACTATACCAAATACAAACAGTCTTCTCTATCTACTACGTATAACTGCAATTTAAAACATCACGCCCATAAAAACCACATAAAACCGAGATGAATATTAAAGTGGATTAAAGGCACCGGACGAACAAAATTGGTGTCACTTGGAGGGAAGCTACCTGTTATTGTATGATTTTATCTATATGTCGTTATGCATTAATGTCCTGTCTGTATAAATCGCGGTTGCGACCAGGAAATGGGCTTTTTAATGTGTCATAATTTTGTAACGTAAAGACAGGCTTTTAAGTCGGCTTTAGTTAATAATTTCTTTCTTCGTTTACTTCATCAGTGGCGAAGGATCCATATAAGCAGATTCCTACCGGCTTCCTTTTGTAACACATGAAAACAACTATTAAAATTACTGATATATTTTTTTTTTTTAATTATTAATATTTGTAGCATAGTGGCCTAAAATTTAAATATAGTAAGTATTAGTACATTTATGCCGGCTTTACTTTTGGATAGTTTCACCCCTTGCTACTGCATATTATGGTTATCAGCTTTGTTTGACATTGGCGACGATAACCACTTACCATCAGATGGACCGTCACCTCTTGCCGTAGAAGGCTATTAAAAAATCGAAGTCGAAAAACATATCGACGATTGAAAGCCTAATTACTTAAGCAACCTGTTATTTTTTTTTTCCAAAAATGTTGACTAGGTTAAAAAACATTGAATAAGTGCGGATTTTAAATATGTATGCAACTTAATATTTAAAGAAAATATCGCTTAAGTCAATAAGCCTTTCAACCGACGATATACATTTCCACATATTACAAAATTGATTTCATTTAGTTTATATCGAGACGGCTGACTTAACACATGATTAATATATATAATTAAATTGCACAACTCTTACTGCTAACACAAAATCTTCAAATATATTTTTGCTAAACTCCTAAAACAGACAAAGCGTGACCAAAATCTTAAGACGAGTTATAACCGCACATTAAAACATAATTATCCATTTTATTCCGAGGTGAGAAGTAGGTACAGATGGTCAATAAAAGACCCATTAACTGGCCAATCTCATTGGTTCATAATTTACTTAGGAAAAGTCTTTTGACAATTATTTTTCAAACGAATGACTCAGCTCTTTCTAGTTGTAGTCTTATGTTTACTGTTGTGCTAGTTTTTTGATTGGCTATGTTGGTTTTATATTCTATTCTCGTGTTAGATTTTATAGACTCGATACCTACATGATTAGCTATGGATTTTCAAATCTTTGATTTTTAGTTTAAGTAACTAGCTAGCTAGCGTAAGTTTATTAGGTTTCTCCATTTTAAGTGTTGCTAACACTCCACCTACATATTTAATTTTAGCAACAAAGTTTATTTAACTTTTTTTATTGCAATGTGATCCCATTGCACCTAATGGTTTGATCCAGATAGAGTTGCTCCTGTTTGGAAACCTCTTATTCGTTAGATTTACCCAAAGTCCTTATCAACAACACTGTATGAAAGATGGAATAATCCTCAGTAATATAAATCAGCACCAATATTGCAATTTATTAATTCAAAAGGTCACATTTACCGTTCGTTTAGTAATGCAAAGTGAATTTTGCACGCGCGTCGACGCAATCGTCGGGTGCGAGGCGCCACTCGTGACTCATGCGCAGGTATTATAGCATGATTCCAGTATCCTTTAGATGTATTGGAAAGTGGGTCACCTTATGGTTAATAATCAACCACAAAAGACAAGGAACTGCGGGTGCGAAATAAAACTTTTTTCGGATTTTATCGCGATTTTTCAAGTTTTATTTTACTCTCGAAAAACGCACTAAAATTTGAAAATCAGTTTCATTTCGATGTCTTACATTCGCGTAAACGTAAGAAATTGTAGATTTTAAAAAGGAATGACGATTTCATTTCTATGTAGAATTTTATATAAAATTTTTCCCCATATTAATTATGAAGCTAAGATCCGCCTGGTGTGTAGAACTGAGTCCAAAGACTACGGAAAAGGCAATTGTCTTGATACTGTGCTAAATTTGTTCCGAGATAAGGAGATGCTTATTCTATTAACTTCGCTGGGGATTGACGATAGTAGTGGCGAAGGGTTATAACCCGATTTCTACCGGCTTCTCTTTCGTATTTATATAAAATGTAATTATCAGAACGATTTGCAAACTGTACTTATGCATATTAGTACCTATATGTAGTATCGGATTCCCTTTTGGAAACCTTCACTCTCCACCACTAGACAACAGCTTAATAATCTCGATCACTGGGCTTTGTAGCTCGACAAATGTAAGCTATTGATTATAGCTTACGGGAAATGCAAAGGGGTATAAACTAGTGTAGAAGTTTCTAGATTCCAAGATAATGTTGTGTTGTTGTTTGCACCACATCACAATATTATGCTGAGTGTTCACCTACTGTTCACAGCCATTTTTAATTATTATTTGTAATTAAGGTACTGGGTTAATTTATGTTGCAACTGTGACTAATAAATCGTTTTTCTTTATTTCTTTATTCCCACGATTTTAAACAATCAATTGACTAAATGAGCATATGGCTCGTTTGATAGGTGACGATTTCTCGTAGACATTTAAGAACTGCATGGCACTACATCGCATGTCTCTAACTTGGTTTACGATCAACAAATAGAATTTTGTCTCAACAAGTACAGTCAGCCATAAAGTAGCTCAAAAATTGAAAATTTCAAATCGCTTTCAAACTTTTGTGATCTTATCAACATCTGTTTCTTCTTTACCAAAACAAACGCCAAAGAGTTACTTTATTTTAAATATAGAACAAATAATACACTAGAAGTTTATGTGTAGAATCGTTCTCGAATTTTGAATTAATTCAACTACTTTTATGTCTGATTGTACATACGATCTACTTGAAGCATAAATACTAATGCACCATAATTATCCTTAAAAGCTTTCTTAATCTTCCCATTTAAAGTACAGTTACCTGCACAGAACACAGTGTCTGTTGATGGTAAACGGGAGTAGTGTTCAGGTTCGACTCCCACGCGTTTGTTCCGGATTCAAAACGTGCGCGGAAATGATAATTTTACGAGTGTGTGATACTTGCTATTGGATTTTGTTAGCGAATAGCGGTTATAGTACATAAATACAGTTATTGTGAAGGAATATGAAAGTAAAGCTTTAAACCTATTTTACTATAATTTTCTCTTTTTTGGGAAGAAAATTATAATATTGAAAACCGTTATAAAATCCGTAAAATAGTTTTATTTCAATGTCTAACATTCGCGTAAACAAGACATTATTATGTAAAAGCTTTAATTAAAATAATATATAAATTATTTGCTGTATATACTGATTTCCATTTCCATTTAAATTAAGAAGAGAAATAAAAAAAAAACTAAACGCGACATATCATCCGCTTAAACTATTCAAAAAGAATGTATTTCAAAACGAACTTACTTAAAAAGTTCTATTATGCTCTCTAATTATTAATTACAATATCCACAATTCTCTAATCCTGTAATATGTCATAAGAAGTAAAACATCCTTATTTACAATATTCCCACCTGTCTATTAGAACAATTGAAAAATTAGCGTGTAGGCGTGACCGTTCCGTGCGACTTTTGCTTTCGTTCCACGATACTATACTGGCCCAGGCGATGACCTCACCTGACCTGAATACTGAGTGGATAAAAAATACTGCCAATAAACAACCATAATGGTCAATGAATCCAATAAAGAAGATGGCATTGTTTAGGTAATGAAATAAATTAGCCCGGTATCATACTTTCCCACTGTTGGGCACGGGTCCTCCTATAATATAAATTGGGGTTGATTTATTTTATAATTTAATTGGCTTAATTGGCTTACCAACATTTAGCACTCCATAAATATAAACTGATATACAATGAAAAGTATAGTAAGTATATCTGATTTACTAATATAGTTAACACATACAAAATTATTTGTCAATAAACTTGTTATATATGTAGTTATAAGTATAGCGTGCTGCGTACAGGCCCTTGTCGATGGGCTAATAAATTAGTGCGTTACGAGCCAGCGTTTGTTTCACTCGTGTCCCGTATTGCATACTTAACAAAACTTGACATGTATTTATATGGGTGACATATTGGAAAATAGAAATACGTAATCAAGTCAAAGCACGAATTACGATATCGAACTATCAATCGGAAGATTATTAACACCAATAAATCCCATTTACATGAATAACGGGCTTTACATTAAAATCATGGATTTGTATAAGACTAATGAACAATCGGATGAACTAATAACACTAAAAATCTCAATAATTAGTCAACCATCCCTATGAATCCATCAATCACCACTCAATAGTACACACATACACACAACCTCTTTTCTTTCGCGGGCAAAAACGTTTAAAACCCATTAAATGTGGGTGATCTAATCGTACATTTTACAAACACGCACCAAGTAATAACGCGATGTAAACAGCATACAAATCACCTTATTTGGCTAAAAATATGCTAATCGTGTGTGCATTCGGGTATTTTTGTATATAAAATCGTTGGACAACACGTCTGCATTTCTGTGTGAATCATAATATTGCAATAAAATGAATCACCTGAGAAATATGTGATGAATTTTTTGGATGCCGGACCCTCGGAGATTTGAGACCATTAAAATTTTATCGTCATTTTTCGTTCAAAAACTGGAATGCGATCAATTATCCCAGTTAAGTACAGTTTATGCCACTGTTAGTAACCATATGTAAAAATATTTCCGAAAATATTCTTAATTAAAAGATTTGTCACAGAATTTTTTTATAAGTAAAATCTAATCAATGTTTCTTTTGAATCGAATTATTTGACATGCGAAAGAATTTGATTAACGACTTGTTTATGTTATTTTTATTGCTTTGAATGATGAGACGAGCTTGCCATTCGCCTGATGGTAAGCGATACGATCGCCCATAAACAGCAAAAACACCATCCAACACCTTGAATTACAAAGTATTCCACTGCACTCGCCATCCTAAGACATGAGATGTTAAGTCTTATTACGTCCAGTTACATTGGCTACAATATATATGTACTGATATATCGATTACAGGTAAAGTTCCATTAAATATATTCTCACTTACAATGTATTAAATGTTAAGCAACCAAGTATTTTCACACTTTACAATATCTTCTAGTCATACAAAGTAAGGACATAGATGACTGCAACGTCAAGTGCCATAATAATCATGAAGTCCATTATAATTTTACAGTCCGCGTTTAGCAACCGGTTGCGAGTTGCATTTATTTTTATACCTCTCACGGCACGTAATTATGTGGTATAAATTTTAAAGTTTTGGTATTAGACTCTATAATTAGTCTTCGAATTTTACTTTAAATTATTAAATTCAAACTGGTATTTAATGATAATACAATGCTATTATCGTGTTAATAGCTAAATTAATATTGTAGATGTTTGGAAAATTTCTAGAAAATATAGCAGATTTATAAAAAATCAAGATAAGCATAAAGCATCGAAATCAGACATTAAATACAAGAAATATTATATAATTGGAACTAAGAGAAGATAATGTATGAAAATGTTAAGATTTTTTATAATATTATTTTTACCATTTAAATAACAATTAAAAGCGCTTAAAAATTCATAATAAATTGATAATGTTATCAATAAACAACGAATAAATTAAATAAAATAACCTTTAAAAAAACTCAAATCGATTTATTAACATAAATAATTCAACATATTGTATTTATAAATGCTTATTCAATAAATATAAACATTTGCATGCGAAATAAAATTTATTATGATTACCTCAAATTAATAAAAATTAATAAAGTAATCAAAGTAATCAAATCAAGTCAAGTAATCAAATTAATAAAGTATATTTAATTTAACCCAACTTTCCAATCATGATGTGAATTGATTGAAAAATATTGCCATTTACGAAATAAATTATTGCATAAAAAGGGAAAATACACTTGCGTTTATTTTTATTACATTAATTAATTGTTATTTGTATTATTGTTTATATTTACATGACAGGTGTTAAATAATTATAAAAATCATTTAAAAATGGGTTTTATTCGGGTGAAACCTTCACCAGAAATCGGTGCGCAATTAAATACTACAATTAACGACTTCAGATGGCCATAGAGTATGAATTCAACAAGACTCTCAATTTTAAAACGAAAATAATTATGTTTACAAGATTATATTGTAGGATTTTATTTTATACTAGCTTCCGCTCGCAGCTTCGCCCGCGTGGATTTCGGACTTCAAAAATGGAGGAGGTGCTCAATTTGTCGGGATGTTTTTTTAAGTATGGTGGTATGCAGGTGGTCTGATTGTCCTGTCAGGGTCTGATGATGGGATCCTGGTGAAATCGAAGGAAGCTTATAGCATGATTCAGTATTCACGCGTGATGGCTTATTATTAGCGTATTTCATGTATAACTTTGGTGCTTCTATACCGATTTCTATGAATCTTTTTAAGGAATATTTAATAATGTTAACTTTTTAATTAGGGATGACTGAGAGTGTTATAAACGTAAGAGTAGACAAATATAATGAGAAAGCTTCGAACTGTTAAGCTATCGGGAGTTACACGTGTTATTGTGAGTCAACCATAAAAGATAGACATATGCTGTCGTGGGATATTTTTACATAATTTTAAGGAGAACATTTCCGTCATACATGATTTCTGCGTAGCTTTAACCATTAAGGTTGCACACGCGACGGAAGCTTAAAAATGGAGTAACTTCTCCCGTTTTCCCAACATTTCCCTTCACTGCTCTGCTCCTATTAATTGTAGCGTGATGAAAAGTATACTATAACCAGCACAGGAGTATGACAAATAATTGTACCAAGTTTCGTTAAAATCCGTCGAGTAGTTTTTGTTTCTATAACGGTTATACAGACAGACAGACAGACAGACAGACAGACAGACAGACAGACAGACAGAAAGACAGACAGACAAAAATTTTACTAATTGCATTTTTGGCATCAGTATCGATCCCTAATCACCCCCTGATAGTTATTTTGGAAATATATTTCATGTACAGAATTGACCTCTCTACAGATTTATTATAAGTATAGAAGATAAGTGAAACTGATCACAATTACAGTATCTTTATCACTTTTTTTGCTTACAATAGTTTATTAATCTGGTAACTTAGTCTGAAATGGATTTTGGATTCAAATCATCATTCCCTAAACTTTACTTTTATTTAACTGATGGTTCTTTCTTTAATCACGAAATCCTTGAACGCACTCCATACGTTCACAAAAGCTGTGGAAACAAAGTCTACGTGCATGTCTGAGCAACTGTTAAACTGTTGAGCAAACATCATCACCACTCCTAATTGTTCACCTGGTTAAACAACTTGTGGATGATGCAGGGGAAAGGGACAACTGCTTTTGTTGTATGGTAACACAAGATTGTGGATGAAATATGGCACCTTGTATTAGAAATGTTAATACGATTTCTTAGGCCTAGGCGAATGTTAGACTGAAATAATTGGACCCGTGACCATGAAGGCTGTAGTCTTCGAAAAATCATAAGAAATAGTAAACCGTTATAAAATCCGATATATAGTTTTATTGCAATGTAAATAGGTCTAGTCAATTTTAATGTAACTTTTGGGGTCTGTTAATTCTAACCTCGTAAAACAGTCAGTAGGCATACGAAAAAGGTGTTTAGATTATAATTTTGATAATAATTTATGTTTACTCGAATATTAGATTGAAATAAAACTATTTACAGATTTTCCGTCATTCCGCCTAGTGACTATGAAGGCTGCAAAATCTTCGAAAAGTCGAGAGAAAATAATAATATATAACCACGATAAAATTCGTAAATTGTTTTATTTCAATATTTTTTAAATTAATCTATACTTCGTAAATTCTCTTATTCCATATTCTGCTCGGATATTTTTAAAAACCTTAATATATCAAAATTACGATTCACCAATTGACAATGCTCAAAATTTGAGGAAAATTACGGTCTTTGTATACCAAATTCAATTTTATAGGTACATTGTGGGAACATAATTTATGTACACTTTTAGCACGCGATGTGGCACAAATGTCCGTGTACCTTTTATATAAGTAATTTATTTTAAATTAACAACTTTAACACTGCAATAAAAATGCATTTTAAAATCTGTAAAAACGTTCCAAAAAAGTATGCTTGAAAAATAAATGTTGTCAATTTAATACAATTTATCTAACCCTCCTACGAGGTCTTTTGGATGATTTACAATAAACTTTAGCTCTGTTTGTCTGACTGTTTACTTTTGTACTTTCAAGAAATCTTATAGCATTCATCATTTTCACAAAACTAATCCATATAAATCATAAAAAGGCATTCTTAAATAAATTTCTTAATCCAAAATTCCTTTAAATTAAGGTCAAGTAATAATCCAGCTAAGTCATCAGATTATTCAAACAAAGCAGTCAGTAACTGTTTTAAGTCAAACACAGTCATGCCTCATCGCTGAGCGCACGGCGCTTGTTGCACACAAGCCGCTAAGTTTCTTTAGAAGTACTTAAAATCTAATATTTACTAGTGTAAGTATTTGAAAGGTTATATTGCATTACACACACACTCACGCCTTTATCCCCGAAGAGGTAGGCAGAGGCGCAACCGATACATTTTCCACCATGTGTATTCCGTCCAATGTTGTGATAGGGGACGAATCTATCGTCATCCAACACAAATTCCAAACTCCAGATTGATACTGAGTAGTAAAACCCAATTTGTACTGTTAAACTGATGTTGAAGGACTTCTTGTGATTAGTTAGGTCACAGGCCATCATAATTGTGTCGACTGGCGAGAGGTAACCGTCTCTCGTCAGTAGACACTTTACCATCACGTATATAAAAAAAATGTATTATATTAAAGTATTCACATAAATCGCAATATTATTAATAATCATTTTTTGTTACAGGTAAACACAATAAATCAACCTACAATCCTTGATAAGTATAATAGAAATTTAATTCGCATCTTACTTACTTACTTATTAGATCTTAACTTTAGTATGTAATATTTTTAAATTATATATAATATGTCGATCCCATTTCCTTTATGGGCTAAATTTATTACAAGAATTATATATTTATTCTAAGTAAGATAAAATACTTTATGTGTTGGTAAGTGTGTCAAACACATTAGACACACATCTAACGCTTATTTTGTCTCACGTTATCTAGATAAAGTTGTTAACTGCGATAATTTACATCATAATCCGGGAACTTTGTCACATTACCGATATCTGCATTGAGCCGGATTTACAAAATTAAGTTGGCAATTGATATCTATGCTAAATCTAAGCCAATCAAAATCAATACGTACAAGAGTACCAAATATTTTGTAAAGGCTATCTAGTATTTATGATTCCATACTCTTTTATCATCATCATTCCATATCATATTTCCATTTTATCATATCAGACCTATAGGAAGAATTACTCTTATATTCATTTACTTTTACTGCTATTTCAGTATGAATGGAGTGTAGCTATCCATTAACATCGTTCCATCGCAGTTATATCCGTTATTATAAGTACATTTCCTTCTGTTCAGTCCTTCCATTTCCTTAAGCATGTTTCCTAACTCCTGACATTCTCATCTCCAAAAGGATCATTACTTATCTTTCTTAATCTATCACTTTTTCTATCAACTAAGGCAATCCATCAAATTCTCCAACAAAAAACTTGATATTTATTCCCATCATCTACCAGCCATATTAGGAAACTTAATGGAAAATATTCATCACCCACTTTAAACTTGTTACAAGGATTAAGTGCAAAATATAATTTAAATACGGCGACACGCGGCCTTGTTTCTTACCTCTCAAATTTAATCTATGCTTTAACATTTACATCTCGCTGGCTAGACCGAACGACGGCCAATTGCACTGTTTCGTGGGGTTTGAATAATTTGAAATCTAGATAGTAGACTGAAACTTGCCGTAAATAAAATTGTCCAGAATTAAATATCATACATTTCATTTTATTAACATCGGTGAATCAAACTTCTATAATTAAAGGCATTCTTGTATGATTATCCTCATTTAGATGAACTTAACTTCGTCTTCTTGATCATATTCTTCATCACTGAACTGTCCGTCTTCAAACGTCTTGACGGAATCGACAAGCTATTTCCCAACCCTCCTGTCTTCTGGCTTTCCTCGGGGCAGTGATAATAGAAGTCCTGTTATACTGTTTATTTGATCAGGCGAAAGGGTAGATAATCACCCAAGTGGTCTTCTACCGTCTACTTTCCTACAACCAGCAGTTTTTCGAAGTTATCTCGCTGGCTTCAGGCAATATGGCCGAAATAACTTAGGACTCGTTGGTAGCATATTGAACTTAACTTACTTCATGACCAAATACTAGGAATAACTGAGTAAAATAATTTTTAATACACTCCAATGCTAAGGATCAGTCTGCCACTCGTCTACTACTATGAAATTAGTAGCAACACCATTACAAATTATATTTAGCATCACATAAACATTCCCGCGCGTAAATTTGATAATTCCAAACAACTTAGCACTTGTCTAAACTCCAGCCCGTATTCAGGAGATATATCAGGGCTGGTATGTCAGCTTTCTCGTTACAATAGACACCTGCATGACGGCTCAGAGTCAGTCGTGCAACATTTCCGCCTTTCTGTCTTTCACCAGATTTATTTATACTGCTTACCTTTGATTTGTGTCACATGTTCAGGAGTAGCTTATCATTACTATGTTTTGTTTTGATTATGCTGAGAAGCCAAATATTTTGGACCAGTTGTTTTGTAATTTAATTTATGACTTAATTTTGGAATTATTACCATCTTTGACCAATTCAAACTATGAATTTCAACTCCGCACACATATGGAATCTGCTAATTATTTGAAATTATAAAATGTAAGTATTTGATCGAATCGTTACGTTCAAATATATAACAGAATTGATCGCAAAAATCAATATCCAATTAAAATTTAACAGTAGAGGTTCTAAATCAAATTCAAATAAGAGCAGGTTGTTTCAAATCGCCAGGAAACATTAGTTTTCGTATCTTGTATCACTTGTCCGTATTAAAATCACCTAAATTCTAGTTTTAGACCCAATACGTTACAAACAATTAAAGTATACAAATGGTTTCAAATCTAATTCTTCTTGCGGTCGTAAATCCAGAATATATAAACAAAACAGTTTACTGCGTTAACAAGAGTAATAACAGTCCATTCACAAAGCATAATGCAAATTGCAATTGTCAACAATAAACTAAATTTCAATTCGATATTACGAATAGGTTATAGTGAAATTCCGCTATTGGCATTAGTTGTTCCGAACATGACAGGAAATTTAATGTCTTGTCCGATGGTAATACAAGGATTATGATGTTTGTTAATGTTAAATGGATTTCCGAATAATAAGCTAGAGTTGCTGATTGGTGTGGGATGCAAGGAGCTAAGGTATTAAACGTTCTAAATATTGTGATATTTTAGTATTGAAAATGGCTATTTTATTACAGAACGATTTTATTTATATAAGGTTTCGAAAATTACTGTTTTTGAGATTTAATGTCGTTTATTAATATTGTTATTTTCTCCCGACGCCGAAGCTTTTGTAGCCTTCGTGGTTACAGGGAGGACTGTCAGTAGGTCGTCCGAAAAATCATCGTTACAATATCTGCCCATATTTACCATTTTTAAAGTTATAAATTCCGAAAAATGGTTTTATTTCGGTGTCTAAATTTCGCCTAAACATAAGAAATCATTGAATAAGGTTTTCCAGCACACATTTCTAATTTCAAAATAAAATTTGTACTTACATGCTTCGGTTTGTTATTGAAATAAAAGTCGAATATAACCAACTGCCCAGAAATAAAGTTATACCTTATTTTAAAATTAGAAAGTCTTTGATACTGCGCTGTCATCTATTAAGTATTACAATG
>NW_023594258.1:0-15036 GCF_014839805.1 Manduca sexta
GCGTCCGTCGCTCTGATTGGCCGTAGGGTTCTGGTGGGCGGGGCGTCGTTCCACGATGCGCCGGCGCCGGGTCCCTCGTCGAGCGCGTGCAGTGCGCGCCTCAGTCGCGCGGCGACCGCCGTCCCGCGACGTTGCTCCTCTGGATGCGGCGTTGACGGGTCGCTCGCTGAGCGTGCGGCGCGCGGGCTTCAGTCCCGCTGCGTCCGCCGTCCCGTAACGTCGCTCCTTAGGCAGCGTCGTCGACGGGCCTCAGTGTCACGGCGGCCGCGAAGTCGTCGTGTCGCTAACACTAATTTTAAAATTAGAATATTAATTTTAATTTCAAAATTGCAATATAAATTGTAATTTCAAAATTGGAATATAAATTGTAATTTCAAAATTAGAATATAAATTGTAATTTTTAAATTCGAAAACTGTATATTCATACATTATTTTATTGCTATAATAAACAGATATTTAAATTCCATTGGTATACTGGTGAAGAGTGGGGCGTCTAAAAAATGGGACACGATTGATGATCGGTAGACACAAAGTAAACTGTGAATTTGAACGCGGAACCGTGGAATGTAAATGGCGTTGATTGATGTTCCATTTAATATTAGTAAAAGAAAAATATTGTTCTACATTTCACAATATTGAAATTACATAAACAATAATTATTAGAAAATGCTACAATAATAATTTATTATACATATATAAAATATTACGTACTTTGTCTGTCAATAAAGTACTAAATATGGCTTTGCAAGAATTGTTTGAGGCTGGAATAATAATGCAAAGAATAATGTTATAATATTAACAAGAAAATATTATTTAGTACACGCCGATCTCCGAAATCACCAAACCGATTTAATATTTTTTAGTAAGAGTTTAGTGAGTTCTAGCTCGAATTGTAGGAAAATTTTTGAACTCAATAGGTGGCGATGATGTGGATACCTAAAAGATGAAAGGTTTATAGTATTTAAAGTTTATATAAAATGTGGTCTGTGGCGGGATAACGTCAACCGGGCTCACAGTTTTTTTTATTGCTTTGAATGACGAGACAAGCTTGCCGTTCGCCTGATGGTAAGCGATACGTACGCCCATAAACAGTAGCAACACCATCAAACACCTTGAATTACGAAGTATTGTTTGGTATTCCACTGGCGCTCGCCATCCTGAGACATGATATGTCTTATCATGTCCATTAGTTATACTTGCAACAGTCACTACGCATTACTGCTTGGTGGCAAGAATAGACATTGCGACATAACTTTGATATTTAATAAAATAATAATAACTAACAATTGACAACCACGACAGACGACAATTCCAATTATCAACCGACAAAAGTAACAAAAGACATCAGTAAATATGAAGGTAGCAAATTTAGTTTCGCCTCATCGCGCTCAATCGAGCGGAACGCGCTTCCATTCCGATAGGTTTGATTGGCTTTTACTTACGATTCTCAAACGTGGCCCGACGTACCAGTTTCATTTGTTTCGGAATGGTAAGCGAATGTTGCGAGGCCATCAAATTTTATATCGTGTATATTATGTGACTTTATATTTGAAAGGGTAGGTAGGGTAACTCGTTTAGTCCATAGGTCGTCAAGTATTTTATTTAATTCCAGCCATCTTATGATATCGGATCTTTATTATAACATTTATTACGTATTTTTGAGTCGAGAAATTTAATGATTGTTTTCAAACTTTGTTTTCATTGTTCACATGTATTTTACCTTTAGAACAAATAGGCAATACGATACAGTAAATATTGCGGTTAACTATTGAATTACCCAAGTTCTATTTCAGTCGACTTTTGCAAGACCGTCAATTTGCGGTCGTCTGCATTCGCGGTATGGCTACGGCATAATATAAATTGAAACTGACGCTACATAGTAATAAAATAAAAAATACAAAACATGGAAAATTCAACGTTTTATTTGTAGTACACTCGCAGTTCTTGATAACGTTTTGAAAGCGGAAAATCTACTAAATCCCTCCACGTGCCATTCATTTTGCTGCAACTTGTGCTAAATCTCTCTATATAAATATACTACGGAACAGCGCGGAGTTCGAGTTTCGTGCGATTTATGGATGCTAAACATCGGCCCTATGAGGGAGTGTCTGGAATATAATAATGTTGCTAGTGGTAGGATATATTTTATATCCGCCCGGATAGTGCCCACCGTTTGTATTGGGCAGAAACCCAATGCGTTGGTCTGACCAGTTCCGGTCCACGTTAGACACCACAGTTTGCGAAGCCTTTCGCGCCGCCGAAGATAGGACAAGGTGGTGAAACATAGTCCGAACAAAAGTTCTTCAGCAAGGTCACGACCCTCAGCATTGAGGTTAATCGACGCAAGGAGGAGGAGGAGTGCCCACCGTATACAAGGTGTCAAAACCCGCTATATTGGCCCACGTAAGTGTGTCGCGTTCCGAGATCAGCCTGTGTATATGCGGGCGGAGTCAAATTTAGGTGGTAGGATATATTTTATATCCGTCCGGATATCGCCCATCGTACACAAGGTGTTAAAACCCGTCATAGTGGCTCGCGTTGGGATCTTGTGTATATGCGGGCAGAGTGAAATTCTGCGTCATGAACTTGCACGCCATAACGATATTCATCTAAATTATATTAAACTTGATATCTCTGTCAGTCTGTCCCGATATGAATTAATAATTGAGAACTATTAGGAACGATGGTTGGCATGAACAGCAACAACTTTGTTGAAAGTTTTGTTGCGAATTTGTCTTTATCTGTATCCGAGAATGGGCAAACGATTTTGGGCCAATTAATACTAGTTGTTTTTTATGCAACTGTATACTAGTAAGTCTCTCGTCTGATCGGCGATATAAAACAAAAAAAATAGAACCAAAGAGGTAAGCAGAGCTGCAACCAAAGCACACTACTTTTGCTGTATGTGATCCATTCCCATGATATGATAGGCGAGTCTATACTAGACATAAATTCCAGACTCCGAGTTGATCTCAGCAAAAAAAAATATTTACCAATTTTCCGGACCCGAGACTCGAACGCGGGAACTCAAAGCAGTGTACCGCGCACGCTGTTCTATGGGCGAGGTAAAAGAATGTTAATAGTACCAATATTACTCAGAACATTTCATTATTAAGTTCAGCATGACTTCGAAGGTACGTGGAAAAAATATTTTCAATTCTATACTTTATACCCAGATAAATCCTTGTTTAAAAGAGAACCGTTAATATTTTAATAACATTTTCCATAACTTCACAAAGCTTCTTTAATCGCAAAGCAATGTCAATGCCTTTTATCAGAGACTTTCCTAGAAAATTGTCTCGACTTAAACATTATAAATTTTCATAGTATCTATTGAATAACTTGGCAACGGGAAAGCAGGATAGATGAGATCTTGTATATCGATGGAAGGTAAAGTTACAACTAACTTAAATACTGTAAAATACAATTTACATACAATAGCAAAATATTTCTCTACATCACCAAACCGAGTGAAATGGTACCTATCTTAATTAGATTAGAGAAACCTAATATATTACATCCTTTTGCTGGTGGTTGGATATATTTTATATCCGCCTGGATAGCGACCACCGCACGTAAGGTGTTAAAACCCATAGTGGTACATATAAGTGTGTCGTGTTCCCAGATCAATCTCTGTATATCCAGTTCCAAGCCGGCATAATTGTGTCGGCTGCCGAGGGGTTATCTCTCGTCAGTCCACATTCTTTTAGACCCCACTCCATTTACCATCAGGTCCAGTGGGTTTAAATAGCCGTGCGCGTAAAAAAATATCCAATACCATTGCTTAAAATGCACGTGGTAACCTATCTGTTTCGGCTATTTCATTCGTTCATAATTCATCTCCGCTTCAGTGGACTGGAAACCTGAAATTGTAAGTTAAATTAACTATTCCAAATACTTAAGTACTCAAAGGAGTTCTTTGAAAGAAGATTGTTCGTAAGCCGCTTTATTAAAACCTATATTCGTAACGTACACATACCAAATGCCGGTAAGTCGCAAAGTACATGCTTAAAGATTCAAAGATTTGGTCCTTCGAGCCGGAAAAATGCGTGTTTGAACAGAAAACTCCTGAAAGATGAGGTTTATGTTAAGATTATCGACTGTAAACTCTTATAATTCAGTTTTATTTAATTAATATATTTATTAAATTTATTTATATTATTGCTTATATTTAGAATTTATAAATCAAGGTATAAAAACTGTAGCGGTCATGAGCTATCAATTCCAAATTTTGTAACGAAAAATAACATAAAAACTGGCACAAGCAGTTAAGTAAAAACATACACGCCATCTAGTGATTCATGCATAATTTATTTTCACGCATTGCAAGGCTATTCAAACTTGGATATGAATTAAAATATTGGTTTTAAAATATTTTGTACATTTCACACCATTCATCAATTTGTATTCGGATGCCAAATTGTTATGAGATAGTTCCATACATATCGCTTTCGCAGCCTAAATGTTTTTCTATTTCGTTTTTGTTTGTGCATTGGTCATGGCATTGGAATCCAATAAAAATTGTGTTTATTTTTTTATATTATTCGACTGGTATTGTGTAGATTCCCATATATTTTTAACCGACTTCAAAAAAAAGGAGGAGGTTATCAATTCGACGTGATTTTTTTTAATATTTTTTTTTTGTATGTTTGTTACCTCAGAACTCGCTCATTTATGGACCGATTTGGAAAATTCTTTTTTTATTCGAAAGAATTTCTCTCCAGATTGGTCCCATAAATTTTTTTTCAAGATCGCTTCGGTAGTTTGGTTTTATAATTATATAACTAGAATAATTATGTAGTCCAAGAAAACGTAATCACGAATTTAGCTTTACTGTGACGTATTTAGTTATGTTTTGCATTGATTTTGGTTGACTGTACTTCTCACATACTTATACATATAGCATAACGTCTTTTCCCCGTGTCAGGGGTAGGCAGAGGCGTAACATTTCATCGCGATAGTCGTACTGTGTATAAAACATATCAGTTGTGTTTTTGGGTTGGGTTTAATTGACTCTACTTCTTACATACATACATACTATATGTATTAGCATCACACCTTTTCCCCTTTTTAGGGGTAGGCAGAGATGTAACACCACAGCGCGATAGTTGTAGTATGATCGAAATATATCAGTTGTGTTTTTGCGTTAGGTTTGCTTGAATCTACTTCTTACATACATATATATAGCATCACACCTTTTCCCCTTTTCAGGGTTAGGCAGAGGTGTAACATTTGAGCGCGATAGGCGTACTGCGTGCGAAACACATTAGTTGTGTTTTTGTGTTGGGTTTAGTGTACTCTACTTCTTACATACATACATACATATAGCATCACACCTTTTCCCCTTTTCAGGGGTAGGCAGAGGTGTTACACCACAGCGCGATAGTTGTACTGTGAGCCAAATATATCAGTTGTGTTTTTGCGTTAAGTTTCCTCGAATCTACTTCTTACATAAATATATATAGCATCACACCTTTAACTCTTTTCAGGGGTAGGCAGAGGTGTAACATTTCAGCGCGATATTCGTACTGCGAGCGAAACACATAAGTTGTGTTTTTGCGTTGGGTTTAGTTGACTCTACTTCTTACATACATACATATATATAGCATCACACCTTTTCCCCTTTTCAGTGGTACTCAGAGGTGTAACTCCTCAGCGCGATAGTCGTATCGAGAGCGAAACACAACTATGCCATTGAGACGGTCTATTTTTACTAACACAAAAAGAAAAATAAAATAATTTTAACAAAAATTAAACCGCATTCAACAACCACTCAAAACCAAAAAATAATTTCACATAACAAGTATATATTGGATACCAATTTTGGAGTCGGTGCCTAATTAAAATTGCTAGTTAAGCTAAATAAATACATTAACGAATATACGAAAACAATGTGCTGCCAGCGTACAAAGTCAGCAAGTCAGATCGTCACCGGAGATAAACACATCGCCACAGCACAGCAAATGGAAGCAATTAAGGAAATATTTAAATTTGTGAACTGTACACTACCCAAATTCTTCCCCTGTTACATATAGCTGGTCAAATGTGGGTGTATTACACTCCCTGCCTCGAAAAAAGAGGAAATAAAAAGATGAAACACCATACATGTGCTTGGTATTACACCTTTCACTGTGTATGTTTGTTAGTAGTACACGCAAACCTACTCCTTTTAATTGATTTAAAAGAAATTTAGATGGACTATGCAACAAATATAGCTAACTAGCAATTTTAATTAGGCACCGACTCCAAAATTGGTATCCAATATATACTTGTTATGTGAAATTATTTTTTGGTTTTGAGTGGTTGTTGAAGGCGGTTTAATTTTTTGTTAAAATTATTTTTATTTTGTTTAATCTGTGGGTTATGCTGCATAAGTACCTAGTCTCTCCTTATAATATTACACACTCACGCACTTTTTATCCCCGAAAGGGTAGGCAGAGGCAACTGATGCACTGACTTACCGCAGTATGCATTCCATATCATGATGCCGTAGGAGATGAGCCTATTGCCAAATCAGACACAACTTTCAGACTCGAGGCGAATAAAGAGTAGAACAACCCATTATCACTTTGTCCGACCCTGTGATCGAAACCGAGACCTCAGCGTTGCAGTCGTATCGTAACGTTCCAATATAAAAGAAAAAAAAAGTTAAATTAAGAACCTCCTCCTTTTTTTGAAGTCGGTTAATAAAAAGCAATTTAGATAATAAACATCATCAGATTTTAAATATATTGTGACGTGATATTAATCTCATTTTAATAAATATAATACTACCCACTTTAATATTTTACTTAGGAAATCCGATATTTCCTCCAACAAAATACATTTTCCCCTACAGCAGCTATTCTTAGCTCGAAACACATCAAGTTCCACCTTAATCACCTCAATAACGTCAAAGGGTGGCTAAAATACCTAACGAGATAATTCAAGGATTGTCTCGCGCCGTTGGCGGGTAACGCGAGCACAAAGGGTCTGATTACAGTTTTCAATTAACAAGAGACGGGATCAGAGGTCCTGTACAGCCTCCAGTGGTTCTTGATTACCACGTCAACTGATTTGATTAACATAATTTGACAGTAGACAGAAACCAAAGCTTCTTTAGGTACTTATAGGACAGTGGCCATGGGTTCACATAACCCGATTTTTGCCGGCTTCCCCTTCGTAATTTGTGTAAAATCTAATTATTATTAGAACGATTTGCGGATCTCATTTATGTACATTTGTACCTATATTATGTTGTGTAGGGTTAAATTTTGGAAAATTTCGCCCTTCGCCACTATGAGACAATAAGTTTACAAGACTGTCTAGGTGTTGTTGTATTTCGCGATGCAATAACCGCTTTGAGGTATTGGGTTCAAATACCGGATAAAATCAGGTAAAATTATATTGGGTTTTTCTAGTGTTAGCCTAGAGTCTAGAAGTGGCGCCTGATAAGGTGAAAAGTTCATCGCCTACACGGAAAGGGAAAGGATGATTTTAATGTTGTTTTTACAATTTGATGCCGCTATCATCAAATTCACGCAATTATACGCTTTATTTCGAAGGAAATTAGAAACAAGTGACAATTTGCATTGTTATGAAAACACGTTGAGTTTGATAACGACGGTTTACATTCTAAATTTCATTTAATCCAGCCATCTAATTTACTAATTAATATTAATGTAAACTTTTCTCATTAAAGATTAAAAATAAAAAAGTTTGGAATTGTTTTCTTTGAAGTATTTAGTAACAACGTGATAAAATTACGTTTTTAATTTGACTTTCATGTTTTGTTACAGAATTTTGTAAAAATGCGTCTTGATTTTAGTATCTATACATTGTCCCTAACAGTGTTTTGTCGAGTTAAAATACATAATATCATTATGCCTGTATACTATAGGAATATGTAGACTAATTTCTATATAAATACTAGTGGCGTTGGTCTCATATAAGCGGATTCCTACCGGCTTCTCTTTTGTAATATGGAATGAAAATAATAAAAAAAATATATTATAAGCTAAGACTCCCGTAATAATATCGGTGATTGTATAACTTCACCACAATTACTCATTCTAATGCCTAGCATACCACAATTTATAAGCACGCATTAATCTAGATTATACCTCATAGATGGACAGTAGTTGGTGCAAAGCATGCATCTGCCATCAAGATGTTTATTATGTGTAATTATATTTTTGTGTTGGACAGGTGTTGATGAAATGATTCCGATGATTATTCTAAGCAAACCATAGTGCCTTATTCAAGTAACTTACTGGGTAACATACGCCGATACACAAACGCTTTTATTTTACATCTAAGCTCGAGTCACTTATTGTAAAGTGTCATTTTCAACATGATAAGTGTGTGGTTCCTTGGTAACAATGTCAAAATGATTCCGTAAACTTATTCCGGAAAAGGCGGATTTTTTACTTACTTTCACGTACGGGGAATCGCTATAACCCATAAAGTTTAAAAATATACGACATTTTCCACAAATAATATCTTCCTTTGTCCGCACAACGATGAAATATGTTTATAAGTACCAGCTCGCAATCCAATCATGCACGCGTCACTAGCGCCCTTTTATCTCGTACAGGTAAGCTCTTTCATGGTAGAGCGTTCATTTGTCCGATTCACTCTAGTTCGTCGTCCAGTGCAGTTTGAACAGGGGTCGCATCATGAAAATACTATTTTTTTTATTTGTCTATGAAAATAATTCACTAAACCGTTTTTTGTGAAATTAAGAACGGAGTGAATTTGAAACCTAACTAATTACACGCTATAATATTTTTACATATTATAATTTATTTATTTATTTTTAGTAAACCAACAGCTATAGCTGTATATACTAGGTGTACACAGCTTTGACTATGATGTATTAACAAGTAAATAAAACTATAAATTAACATAAAATAATATCAAATAGTAATATTAGGGTAATATTCAATTCCCCCACTAAAAACTTAAATATGCATTACGAGGTTTGGTTAAAAATTACAATTTAAAGTCAGCGACAAAAGTAGCTTAACAAATTCAAAACTACTGCTGTATACAATCAGCGACACATTCTTAAAGTATAACAAAAGTACAACATGCTTCTACAGATTTACTTCTAACATAATATTTTTTATTTAAACTAAATCCTTCGAAATTTATTTAATAATAATAATAAATAATAATATCAGCCCTGTATTATACACTGTCCCACTGTTGGGCAAGGGCCTCTTCTACTACTGAGAGGGATTAGGCCTTAGTCCACCACGCTGGCCTAGTGCGGATTGGTAGACTTCACACACCCTCGAAAATTCGTATGGACAATGTCTCAGGTATGCGGGTTACCTCGCGATGTTTTCCTTCACCGTTAAAGCAAGCGATAATTTACAAAGAATACACACATAATTTTTTAGAAAAGTCAGAGGTGTGTGCCCTTTGAATTTTAAACTGCGGACATTCGTCTCGGCAGTCCGTTCCACAACCAATTAAGCTATCGGCTAATTTATTTAGTGTAACATAATATAATTTTGGTAAGGATCAAAAATTATAAACGCAATTTGAAATATTCATTTTCTTCAGCTACTTGCGACTGATTATACATAAATACATACAAGTTATTACTTTAATAAATCCATAATAAATTGTTATCGATGGCTTCAGTAAATAATTGTTTTTGCTATATTAATAGTAGTCCCGCATGACCATTCGCCCATCGCGAACTTTGCCGAAGCGTTTGTAGTGTTTCACGTGTATTGTTAACGGCGCAAATGTTCGTACGTGTGGTATTAAATTAAACCAACTACAAACATTATATTAAATTATACTCACATATATATTTGATAGCCGAGATAGATTAGTTAGTTATGGAAAGGGCTGCTAAGACGAACCTCTGACGTTTTTAATATTATGAGTGTATTCTTTGTGAAGTATCGCTTGATTTAACGGTGAAGGAAAAAATCATGATAATTTTTTTTCCAAAGACATACTTGAGAAGTAGAAAAATATCACGAGGAAACCTGAGAAGTTCTCTATGAGGAGTAAGTGCGGATCGGTGGACTTCATACAGTCCACCGATCCGCACTTACTGGTGGCAGGTCTCTCATATGTGAGAGTTCGCCTGGGTAGGTACTACCGCAATGTCTATTTCTGCCGCCAAGCAGCAGTGTCACTTTTGAGTTCCGGTTTAAAGGATATTGTAGCCAGTGTAACTACTGGACATACTAAGATTTAACATCTCACGTCTCAGGATGGTGAGCGCAGTGAAATAACCAAGTATTGTTCCAATTTTCAATGATTCAAGGTGTCGGATGGTGTTTCTACTGTTTATGGGCGGTCGTATCGCTTACCATCAGGCGAACGGCAAGCTCGTCTCGTCATTCAAAGCAATAAAAAAAAACTTGGCCAGCGTGATAGACTAAGACCTAATCCGTCTCGATAGTAGAGGAGGTCCGTGCCCAGCAATCGGACAGTATATAAAACAGGGCAGATGTTATTATATATATTATTAGTATTATATTAATATAAATGTATATTGGAAGGCATTTTGCTCGATAACTTGTGTGTCTTGTCTCTGCCTTTCTGCAAGGGCGTAGAATGTGTGTTGATGAGCACACTTCAAAGCTCATGAATGCAAATGACGTAGTTCCACATGGCTCGGTGCTGTCGGTCATCTTATTTCATTTGAAAAAATAAAAAAATATAAGATTTTTTTATGAGGACTGTAAAGTGACCACGGCAATCGGCACTCACGGCTACCATCAAGTGAGGTATAAAGGATCACTTTATCATTCCACTCTCTATATAGAGTGTGGAATTTTGAAATGATCCTTCGTAAACACAATTAGGCTTGTTTGAAACCGAATATACAAAGTCAGACCCCGGATATACATTTACATGGGCAACTATGGCGAGTTTATATCTTAAATACGGTGCCCGCTATACAGGCGGGTATAAATATGCTTTCTCACTAGCACTGCAAGGTTCATATTATTATTTAATTACCCTTACACAGGGCGGGTAATTTTCCTTTTAAATGTAGGGACACGACCTACTTAGAAATGATTTATGCTACTAACGGATTCTTGATCAACCTTTCGTAAGAGCTGTGGTATTTTTAATTATATAATTTTTATGTTTGTCGCTGTATTTGTTTTATATGGAATTTATATTCTTTATTCTTAAAGCTTTTTTTATATATTTTCAATATATATCTTTAATAAACCACAATGCATATGAAAATATTGTAAAAAAAGTAACTCGCTCCGATGACGAAGTTCCCAAGCCACCGGCGATTAAGGATTTAAAGTGAGAAATTTCCTGGCAATGCGTTGTGTCCAGCAATACTGCCTTCTGTATCTGGCTTCCGACCCAATGGTCAATTGAGAGCTTCTGATGATGTTAGTTAAGGTTCTTTGGTATCAAAAACATGTCATTACTAAAATTAACTACTGTCTTGAGTTTGGTTCGAGAAGTATTTTATTCTCAAAATAATTGTTTTCATTGCTTTATTGAACCTACGCAAGATGAATAATATAACTATTTATAGCAGCAAAATACTTCAAAGTACCTCGATAGTATTTAACCGTGGAGATAAAATAGTTTATAATAATTGTATGATAACTAATCAAAGACAATAACATTCCAGGAAATTCTATTCAATCTCACATATCCATTCTACGGTCACATTAATAGTGTATTAAAATAAACACTCAGAAATAACTGTATGAAATATCAGGAACAATTGCGCAATATAACACACTCGTTTTGATGTTAAGGGTTCGCGTGATGCTTCCAAAATTATGTGAGAACATTGACGTATATTCTATAGACACGTACGTCTATATAAACTATTTGTTCAAAATCTGAACAAAAATGGTAACCAAAACGTCACTGTTATAACCTATTTATTTACTTGAACAACATACAATAATAAATTTACTTACTTGAGTAATATTTTTTATTCTAATCCAGGTTTGCATTTAGACTCGATTTGTTATATCATGAGCGCGACTCCGTACACAATGACAAACTGTCAATATTGACCATACTTAAGTCAGTTTGAATGGATTGCAGTACTATTCAGTTGAACACAGTATGTCCGGAACGCGAAATCTAGTACCTAGTACAATATAAATCGTTGTATGAGAATATATATAATAATAGTGATATATCTACCATCGCGAATATCCAAAGAAAAGTATATGAAAAATATTCGATATCTTAGTACTTTATAATTCCTAAGATATTATCTATAAGAAAAATACGAAGGTGTGTGAAGTCTGCCAACCCACAGTAAAGCCAGATAGTTTGTCTAAGGCCTAAACTTACTTAGTAGTAGCGGCCCGTTCCCAACAGAAGGATATTTAGCTTGGCATAATTTTTACAAGTGGTTGTCCAATAGTCAATATTTGTCGATCGAATTTAATATGTTTGTAAGACATATAATAATAAAATATATTTTTCTATACTTCTCTATGGACTTTAATTAAATCTCATACTCGTCCTTACGCGCAATATGATTAAAAAGGAATAAGATTATTATTATTTTTCTACATACAATCACATATATATAAAAAAAAATGGTTATTTGTTTGTTTGAAGGCGCCAATCTCAAGAACTACTAAACCCATTTAATTATTGTTATTGTCTAATAGGAAGCTACATTATTCCTACTATAGGCTATTTATAATCCCGTGAAGATATTTAGCCCAGAAAATACTTTTTTTACGCGGACGGAGCCGCATGCAAAAGCCAGTTTTAAATAACTATGGACAATAAATCATAGGTATAATGTAATACGTAAAGTTAATGAAGCATGAACAAAGTTTAGCTTTGTATAGCATTTCAAGTTCACAAATAAATACTTATACGTCACAAACTCTTTTATTATTAATAGATGTTTATATCTGTAAATATTTATGATCTTTTTAACCTACTTCAAAAAAGGAGGAGGTTCTCAATTCGAATGTATTTTTTTATGTTTGTTACCTCGGAACTTTTGACTGTGTGAATCGATTTTGATGATTTTTTCTTATTTGAAAGCTGGTGCTTCCCGTGTGGTCCCATTTTACTGTTGTAGGACCCTTGACTTTGGAAATACATCAGAAATCGTCACTTATGAAAGCAAGTCATCAATTGTGTTGGCGTCATGACTTATTACAGTACCGTGTAGACCTTACATGTAGGATATTTGTAGCCTTCAAGATAGTAACCACCAGATAATCATCATCATTGGCCTGTTATATCTAGTGTAGATGATTTAAACAGCGTCAATAGTTGGAGGTTGTTCAGAGACACTTTCTTAGATGGCTGTAGAGGCCAAAACAACACATTGTGATCTCTTACCCGACCAAAAATCTCGTTATAATGGCTCAAATGTGTGTCGCGTTCCGAAATGCCTGTGTATCTTCGGCTTCTAATTGGCCGGCATAATTGGCAGACTGATGATTATCATATTTTTTCAGTTGATACTAACAGGTTTTCACATCGCTTACCATCAGATGCCATTGCTCATCAGTTCAAGTGGTCACTTCGCTATACATAAAAATACAATTCACAGTCCTAGAGAGCACTCACCATCGCGAACCTAATTTTTAAATTTCTTTGACAATAAAATTTAAAACAATATAATTATTTAAACATTTGTAATAAGAAATATTAGAGCAAGTCTTGAACGTCAGAATTTCTCTAGACTAATACAATTGGGGCAAGTTCGTCCTGAATTTTAAATGAGTAATTATGTAGAGATTTCACTAAGATCTTACAGAAATTACTAAAGATAGTTAAGTTAGTAGAAGGCCATTAAAATAAGATACAATTTACTTTAAAGGAGAATGCCCATTTTTATATGAAAGTTGGGCTACGCTTGCGTCTGTACAAAACCTTCACTAAACTATGGGGAATATATGCTAAATCTCATACAAATTGAAAACATTTGGATATTCGATGGGAGTTCGGAGAAATCAGAATTTTTATAGCTCGGTTATTTTGAGGTTAAGTATGGACTGCAATAATGTACGGTAGAAAGTACCTACATGCCTAATTAAGTTCAATATTGCAGTACCTACTTGTTATTGCTATAAACAATTATTAGACATTATTTTACTTAGCTTTAAACGCCCTTATAAGAAACTGATAACATATCTGATAAGGCGAAACCCCAATAAAACTTTTAAGATAGTATGGCAATATATTAGTTTTTCTACCAGAGCATATGCTACCTGACCTTTTCTGTACATATTTTTGACTTACGACTTATTCTATTACATGGATTACTTAATCGTCATTTTCATCTACCATTATCTCTCCAATATGGTGTCAACACATATTGTAGAATATATTCAGCTTAGTTTTTATGACCGGTCGCATGCCTGACGCCAAACCTCTTTGGAGGATTCCGATCCCAGGCAACTCATGTTAGAAACAGCGAGATAAAATGTTGCTTGGCCTATTGGAAATCGAACCCAAGAACTCACTTCACAGCTTCATTGGGCTAATCATTACTTATCATAGGAAAAGAAAAAAATAAAAGCTATAATACGAAATCCAATGTATATTTTTATATATATGTGTATTTTTGACAGAGGTATTTTTCTTGGCTTCCCAAAAACAAACAAGAACTTGATGTAGCCGCAGCACGCCTCATATACTGCTGAAGTGAATGGATGACTTCGTGCAACGCTGATCGGGTCATGCCATGTTGTTGTTGTCAGTGAACTCTCTATTAGCTTATCTCCAGGCAGCACAAACTGATTCGAGCTTTGAAACCTAAAAATATAAGTAATGTAGAGGTTCATAAAACATGTTCCGATTATTATTATTATTAAACTGTTTTCTATAGCTTTTGAAAGATTTTTCCCACACTGTGGGTATGTTAATAATAATTTACATAACTTACAAACTGGACAGCTCCAAGAAATATACTAGTCGTTGCTGTGGCATCGCAAAGGTGCAGTTAATACACCGCCGGGATATGTCGTTTCGATTAACTGTCCTGGGTCTAGGCTCTGGACGACATTGTGTTGCTAACTAAAAGCCTTTCGTCTCAAAATTCCACACACACAC
>NW_023594259.1:5000-15027 GCF_014839805.1 Manduca sexta
AACTATTTTGCCTAATCCCTAATACCTATTTATACATAATTATTTAATATATACATAGCTTACTTACTCATACTTATCATAACATATCCTGTATCTAGTTCTATATTTATAACATATTATAACACATACTTATTCTGTATCTACTAAACTGTTACTTAAACTTTTAAAATATAATTCACTAAAGTCTTTAGAAATATGCACACAATGGATTGTTTACGGCACACCGTCGCTTGCGTCGAGTCCTTTGTTCTCTCGCCGGTGCCCTTGGCCGACCCGCTATTATGCGTCGGTCGAGCACGGCGCCCGGCAACAGCGGCGGTCATGCTATCCATGTTGCAGAATAATGACCCTAACTGTGATGTAGTTAGGGCCCCTAATTGTTCGGTGTGTTTCGCTATGCTGTCACTGTTATCCACTGTGTAGTTCGTGATTTCACAATTTAGTGACCGTCTCATACATATCTAATATTAACTAAATTCTATACCATACTTTAATTACTTATATAATATTATACAATCTTAGAATCCTATTTATAAAATATTTATAAGTCTATACATTATAGTTTCTTACGTCTAGCACTGTTATACTATACACAAATATCTAAAATCTATAAAACCATATTGTCCGTATATCTGTTACGCCGTTCCTCATTTTCGATTATTGTTGCGCTCGAGCGGGTCTCAGGAATGCGGCCGCCGGGTGCAAGCGAGGGCGGAGATGATTCTCACGCCCATCTCGCTCGCGCCGACTGGAATGCGGCGCGCTAGTACGGGCGGCGGCGCGTAACTAACGAGCCCCGAGCCGTCCGCTCGATGCAATCCTCAAGTTCTTGTGCGCGTTGTTTTCAACCTTGAAGTTTTATAATTTGGAATTTTTGCCTGCGAGCTGCGGCGCAAGCCGCCGCTCTTGTTTGTTTTCTTATGGTTATGTTGTTCGCTGCCATTGTGGTATGCACGCACAAAACATGACTGAATCGTCCGAAGTAGAATTGTTCGCGTTTCACAGATATCACTATCTATACTATATTAACCTAAACACATATTAATCTTATACTATATCAATATTATATTTAAAACTACATATTATAACAAATACTTATTCTATGTATACTATACTGTTGCTTAAACTTTTTAGATATAATTCACTAAAGTCTTTAGAAATGTGTGCACAATGGATTATTTACGGCACGCCGTCGCTTGCGTTGAGTCCTTTGTTCTCTCACCGGTGCCCTTGGCCGACCCGCTGTTGTGCGTTGGTCGAGCGCGGCGCCCGGCAACAACGGCGGCCGTGTTATCCGTGTTGCAGAATAATGACCCTAACTGTGATGTAGTTAGGGTCCATAATTATTCGGTGTGTTTCGATGTACTATCACTATTATCCACTATGTAGTTTGTGATTTCACAATTTAGTGAACGTCTCATTCCTATCTAATATTATCTATATTCTATACCATAATAATAAGTCTATATATAATAATACAATTATCCTATACATATGGTGACCTATCAAATAAGTACGATTGTGCATTCTAGCTTCTTACATCTAGCACTATTATACCATAAACAAATATCTTAAATCTATAAACCATATTGTCCGAGTATCTGTTACGCCGTTCCTCATTTTCGATTATTGTTGCACTCGAGCGGGCCTCAGGAATGCGACCGCCGGGTGCAAGCGAGGGCGGAGATGATTCTCACGCCCATCTCGCTCACGCCGACTGGAATGCGGCGCGCTGGTACAGGCGGCGGCGCGTAACCCAAATTGAGCCCCCGAGCCGTCCGTTCGATGCAAACGCAGGTTATTGTGCGCGTTGTTTTCAACCTTGAAGTTTTATGATTTGAAAATTTTGCCTGCGAGCTGCGGCGCAAGCCTGCCGCTATTGTTTGTTTTCTTGTGGTTATGTTGTTCGCTGCCATTGTGGTATGCACGCACAAAACATGACTGAATCGTCCGAGTAAAATTGTTCGCGTTCCACAGATATCACTGTCTATACTATATTAGCCAAAACACATATTAATCTTATACTATATCAATATTATCTACACATAATTAATCTAGCGCATAATATCATACAATAATTATACCCCATATTCTATACAATATTAGCCTATACATACTTATGCCTATCATTTGTTATAAATTCCTATGTCCTTAATATATTATTAACTATACTATACTATAAATTATTTATGAGTCTGTATAAACACATTATTGTTCCTGCGCGAACCCACGTCCCACATACGTGAGCGCGCAACCTCCGCACCATCGGTCGAGCCGGCCAACCTGCCAGCCCCGCACGAAGCGGCGGCGCGGCATGAGCGGGGAGTGAGCGGTGAAGAGACAGCACTCATCCCGGCCGAGCGCGCAACAGCTCAGCCCGCCGCGCCGTGACGTCACCGTAAATTTATACGGCGAGGCGCGTCGCGTCGTCACCGCTGGTACTGGTGAGCCGGTTTGCGAGAGGCAATGCTCTCCCGCATTCATAGCGCGCCAAGTATGGCGCGACGCTTCAACCGGCGAGCAGCGAGCAACGAAATGTGGCGCTCCGTTACGTTGGAGCGCACGCCTTCCGATAAACGTGTGGGTCCGGCCGCGCCGAATGATCGACCGCGCGCGAACACTCATTTACAAATGTTATTTATACCTACTACACAACACTGTAAAATCATGTATTTGGTGTCACTTTGAAGGGCACAATTTGGGGTTTATTTTGATATCCATATTAGATTCTTAGGTCACATATAGCGTCTGTGTTGAGTCGATTTATCATGGTGTTGTTTGTTGTCCCACTCACTAGTCTCACTGTTTGTAGTTATGCGTTTGATATTGTTTCGAATTCTTCGTTTGATTTAGATTGTTTCTGCTTATGTATATGTATGTGTTTTACACGATAATACAATACTAATATATATTATCAATAAATATGAATAATTAAATAATTGTTAACTATAAAAAGCTTTGTGTCCATTTCACATATTCTCTCAGTTATTCGAAGTATTGTTGTGTGTCTAAATGAGGTGTGTTTTGATTCGATGCGCCCGCGCGCGAAATTAATATATAAGATGTCCAATATCCCTACATTCATTGTTGCCATGCAAACGATCGAGCGGGCGCGTATGGAAGGCCCACCGCGTCCGACTTTCACGCACACACCTGTAGCGCACGAACAAGTAGATGTAGGTTTACAATGTAATAAGACACCTCAGCGGGCCGTTGGAATGCAGCAGTGCGTCCCCGGCCGACAGGCGGGCGAGCGAGGAGGTGTTCCCCGCTCGCGCCGCGCACCGCAACCAACGATACGCCGGGCCGAGAATGGGCCGGCCGCAGGATTGCCGGTCACCAGATCCCTGTTATAATCCTTCGCACCCATGTTTATATTGTCTCTATATCCACTGAAGTTAGTGAGTCTATAAAAATAAAATTTGATGTTTAAAAGTTCTTAAATATAGTACGTAAAATAATTTTCTACTCTATAATAATTGATGAGTTTTCGAAGCACATTTAGGGTCACTTGTTGTTTTATTTGAGAGTTTTTAATTTATCTACGTAAGTTTTGTTTTTCCATCTTTAGTCAATGTCTTGTTAAGTTTTTCCAATAAGAAATTTTGGTGATGTTATTTCAAAATTGTTCATATTTATTCCGATTTTACGTGCTACCTGAGTCCGTCCCGTGAAATTGGACCAGCGTCCCCACTTTGTTCGAAATACTCGTAAAATTTTTCGAATCGCGGCACTAAAATGGTCGTAGAAAATCAATTTTCACCCGATTTTCACGTACGATACCTCGTTGGAAAGGGGAGATCCTCACGCACATTCGTACACTAGCCGAAACACGATTCCGTTATTTCGGCTCGATAGTTTTACCCGAAATGTGTTCGGGAACCGGTACCAAATTTTCACTCGCGGCACAATTTTTTCGATTAAAAATCCAATTTTGATCCGATTTTCGCGCGTGATACACCAAAACAAAGGTCTTTTTATTGCGCATCCGATGATATATGGCACTACACGTTTAGACGTTTTTGACCCGACACTTTGAATTTATTTGTGTTTTCGACTTGCGGAGCGTCGCAATGACTCCGCGGGACGTGTGTGTTCGCGACGGCGCACCGGCTGCGACTAGTTGGGGTTAGGTTAGGTTAGGTTAGGTTAGGTTAGGTTAGGTTAGGTTAGGTTAGGTTAGGTTAGGTTAGGTTAGGTTAGGTTAGGTTAGGTTAGGTTAGGTTAGGTTAGGTTAGGTTAGGTTAGGTTAGGTTAGGTTGGGTTAGGTTAGGTTAGGTTAGGTTAGGTTAGGTTAGGTTAGGTTAGGTTAGGTTAGGTTAGGTTAGGTTAGGTTAGGTTAGGTTAGGTTAGGTTAGGTTAGGTTAGGTTAGGTTAGGTTAGGTTGGGTTAGGTTAGGTTAGGTTAGGTTAGGTTAGGTTAGGTTAGGTTAGGTTAGGTTAGGTTAGGTTAGGTTAGGTTAGGTTAGGTTAGGTTAGGTTAGGTTAGGTTAGGTTAGGTTAGGTTAGGTTAGGTTAGGTTAGGTTAGGTTAGGTTAGGTTAGGTTAGGTTAGGTTAGGTTAGGTTAGGTTAGGTTAGGTTAGGTTAGGTTAGGTTAGGTTAGGTTAGGTTAGGTTAGGTTAGGTTAGGTTAGGTTAGGTTAGGTTAGGTTGGGTTAGGTTAGGTTAGGTTAGGTTAGGTTAGGTTAGGTTAGGTTAGGTTGGGTTAGGTTGGGTTAGGTTAGGTTAGGTTTGGTTAGGTTAGGTTAGGTTCGGTTAGGGTCGGTTAGGTTAGGTTAGGTTAGGTTAGGTTAGGTTAGGTTAGGTTAGGTTAGGTTAGGTTAGGTTAGGTTAGGTTAGGTTAGGTTAGGTTAGGTTAGGTTAGGTTAGGTTAGGTTAGGTTAGGTTAGGTTAGGTTAGGTTAGGTTAGGTTAGGAGGTTAGGTTAGGTTAGGTTAGGTTAGGTTAGGGTTAGGTTAGGTTAGGTTAGGTTAGGTTAGGTTAGGTTAGGTTGGGTTAGGTTAGGTTAGGTTAGGTTAGGTTGGGAGGTTAGGTTAGGTTAGGTTAGGTTAGGTTAGGTTAGGTTAGGTTAGGTTAGGTTATGTTAGGTTAGGTTAGGTTAGGATAGGTTAGGTTAGGTTAGGTTAGGTTGGGTTAGGTTGGGTTAGGTTTGGTTAGGTTAGGTTAGGTTAGGTTGGAGGTTAGGTTAGGTTAGGTTAGGTTAGGTTAGGTTAGGTTAGGTTAGGTTAGGTTAGGTTAGGTTAGGTTAGGTTAGGTTAGGTTATTAGGTTTTATTTAGGTTATTAGGTGGTTAGGTTAGGTTATTTAAGGTTAGGTTGGTTAGGTTAAAGGTTTTAGGTGGAGACGAGGGAGTTTCCGCTGGATACGTCCACCCTGACTCCACGTTATCCTCTTTATTATTAGTGAATTATAATGAGTTGAAGAATTTATATTCGATCATAGTGATGTGTGTGATTAGTAGATGGTCAGTTTGGGGCGAGCAGGTTTCGCTATTTGATACGTTACCCACTCGCCCCCAACTTCTATCTATATTATTTGCGAGGGTAAAATGAGTATACACGATTAATATAATTAAATTAAATACAGAAGAAGAAGAAGAAGAGTTTTCACATATGTGGCGTGTGAGCGTGCCTCCCTTTGCAGTCCGCGCAGTTGCCTTTCTGAAAGGGAAACACTAATTCGCCGTCGCCTGATGCTTTAGCGCGCCTATTTACTATAGCCTTAAGTCTATATACATTGATGCTAATACTATTATTTTAATCAATGTGCGGCTTGCCAGACGGGCGGGTTCCGCTATTTGATACGTTGCCCGCCCGCCGGCTCACCCCAGTGATTGGCGTAGTTTGCCTAAAAGCTATTTGTTGTTCGAGTGCAAACTTATGGGTACTAGGCTTATGCTGTAATGTCTGATAATCTATTGCACTTTACAATATGTATATTTATATATTTATATATATATGTATCAAATTTATTTAAGCAATCGATGCGTTAGAGTTGTTTTCAATTAGAATATGTTAGGTCGGCATCTGGACTATAATGTTGACGGGCGCAGGGCATGCGGGGTCCGCTATTTGATACGTCGCCCGCTATACCGCCGCACTCCATCCCCCAGCCCAAACGCGACATTAACAATCCCTGTTATCATTAAAAGTTGTTATACAATACCGCGTGAAACATTATCAATACGTTATTGAGCGTTAATTTAATTATTATACAAAACAAACGATAATTCTATATATATATATCTAGATCCTTTATCCACAAAGTGGGCAACATAAACATCCATACATTTAATTAACTTAACTAATTTAATTTACTAGTCTTCTGTTTTCTAAATTGTCCCGCAGTTGCTGAGCTTAGCAGCCGGGTCCGCTATTTGATACGTTGCCGGTCTACCTTCGCCCAACACCATCCGCTGTGTGTTCGAAATGATGGTAGTTAATGTTCATACAGTTGACCCGAAGTGGCTGAAAGGTACATCCTTAATTCTACGTAATAGGTATATGTGTAACAGTAAAGGGCGCTATCACCAAGTGGTGCTGATGACACAATAAAATATAATAATCACTTAATACAATAATACTATATTATAATCGCTATCTTTCGAGTCTACCCCGACTTTCGCGTCATAGGCGGCGCAGGAAGGTTGCCCGCAGAGGCGCAGTTCCTAGCGTCACAATGATAAGGCCAAACCAATTATTAGCCCTCTCTGTGACCCTATTCAATCGGGGGAGGCTCGAGTGCCGCTAAACTATAGTCGTGGAGCCTCTTGGTGCCTACCGATCTCAATGCACGACAGCGACAAGGCAGCGTTACAAAGTACTTATACTTAAAAACCCTATATTCATATATATAATAATTTATTATTAAATAAAATGTTTAATCTATATTCGATGATCCTATTCGGTGAAATAGTGTAGTCTTTCTATTGTTATTATTGTTACTTACTATGCGATTCTGTTAATTCAGTTTAAGTATTGAGTTTAGTTCAAAAATCTGTATAATAAAACACTTCAATTCGACGCAAAAGTCTTCAAGGTGCAATCTAAAAATAGATTGTCGGTTTTTATGGGAGAATGAATACAATGTAAAGGATAAAAAACAGCCGGCCGCCCGGCGATAAGGAGTGTCAAATTACAGTGTCAAATTACACATGAACAAAAGGCAGCCGGCCGAGTGCCGGCGTTGGAATGCAGTAAACAACTCTGTAGGTAAATTCGAGTCTTGGCAAGATGTTTATTTATAATGTTGTGTTGGAGTATTTTGCTTTATTCGAGTTTTAAAATTTTGGTATGCAGCTGAGTTATCGGTTGTTGTTATTAGTATATGTCATTGTTATTAATATTGTCTAATTGGTTTGGTGAATTTAAGTATGATTGAGTAAATAGGTATTTACTGTTGACTAACGCATTTATACTATTAAAATGTAACAATACAGGGCGCTATACTATACTATAATCTATAATCACTATCTTTCGAGTCTACCCCGACTTTCGCGTCATAGGCGGCGCAGGAAGGTTGCCCGCAGAGGCGCAGTTCCTAACGTCACAACGATAAGGCTAAATCAATTATCAGCCCTCATCGTGACCTTATTCAATCGGGGGAGGCTCGAGTGCCGCTAAATTATAGTCGTGGAGCCTCTTAATGCCTACCGATCTCAATGCACGACAGCGGCAAGACAGTGGTACAAGAGTAGTTGTACTTAACAACCCTGTTTTCGTGTATATAATAATAATTACTAAGTAATATATTTAATCTAGCTTAAGTATTAAATTTAGTTTGAAAATCTGTATATTAAAAACACTTCAAATCGCCGCGAGGAGTCTTTCAAGGGGTGCAATCTAAAAAATAGATTGTCGGTTTTATGGGAGAATGAATGCAATGTAATGAGTGTAACTAGCCGACCGCCCGGCGATAGGAGGTGTCAAATTACACATGAACAAAGGCAGCCGGCCGAGTGCCGGCGTTGGAATGCATAAACAACCCCGTAGGTAGCTTCGTGTCGAGGCAAATATCTATTTATAATATTGTGTTAGTGTGTTTCGTTTATATTTGTATTCGAAATTTTGTATGAGGCTGAGTATTTTGATTGTTGCTATGGGCGTTTACCGCTGTTATTAATATTATATGATTGGTTAGTAGAATTTAGTTTGATTGAATTATTAACTATTTGCTATTGTCTGATACATTTGTACTGTTGGTATAAATAAGATTTCTTGAATGATATAATATACAAAGTAGCTGTGCGGCTCTATTTTACGTTTTAAATTACTGATATATTGTTTATGGCGAGCCGTAATCAACTCGATTTTGTATGCGTTCCTCATCGACCTCACCCGCGGGCAGCTGGCCGCGGTGGCTCGGTGCGCGGCATCAATATTGTTGTTGAATCTTTGTTGTAGGTTATACAGTTATAACATTTAGCCGGTCCCTCGAGGGAAGGGCATTTGGCGGTGCAGTGTTGTTCGCTGGCGCAATGTGCGCACGGAGAGATTGGCGCCGCGCACTTTGCCCGCGTATGGCCAAACTGCAGACAGCGGAAACACTGCATAAACGGTGAGAAATCCTCCGCGTGGACCCGCTGGTAGTCCACGCAGACCCTCCCGCCTCAGTGATCCGCCGCCATACCGCCGGATCGGTGATGAAGGCTGCGTTGTAAAACTTAGGATTTCTATTGTCTCTACTTAGGCGGTATTGGAACTCGGCTCCGTTCTTCACAAGCGTATCTATGTTGGGGTTTTGTTTCAAAATAATGCTCGTAAGTTGTTCTGCGGGAATGTCAATGGAGATGCCTTTCAACAGCACCATTGGTTTTAAGTGTCTAGCGGGTTCGGCCCGCACGTCCGTTACGTTCCGTAGCCTTGTGAGGGCATCGTCCCGCTCTTCAGTGCGGTCGAACTCAATGCGGAGTTTATTTCTCGATATGGCTTGTACACGGGCCGGCGCATACTCGCTGTCTCGGAATGAAATGTTTTTCTTAAATAGTTTTACTATTTCTTCGGTGGTATGTGTTTTGTCTGTTGTTTTGGGGGTGATAATAATTGCAGGTCGCGTTTTCGGAGCGACCGCGTTCGGCTTGGGCGAGTTGATGCGAGGCGGTTCGAATCCGCATGAGCAGGGGTGGCAGCGACAGCTCCATAAGTCCGGGTTGTGTCGAAGTGGGTGTATGTGTGTTCGTTGGCCGAAAGTTGTTTCTTGATTTCTTCGATAGTCTTGTTTTGTTTGGCTGTGTGTTCGTTTATTGTCTGTACATGTTTTCGAGAACAGATTGCACACTATCTACTATGTCCTTTTGAAAGCGTTGATATCTAAAGATTGGTCAGTTGGGGTTTTAGGAGCGGTGTCGGGCTTGGATGAAGAGGGCGAGCCCGCGGGGAGCGTTTTAGTCGATTGCGCCTTCGAGAGAACAGTCTTAAAGTACTGTTCTAGGCGTTTAGAATCTGCGTGTTTTATAATGTCCTCCATGTGTTTCGTGGCTTTCATAATTTCTTTAGCGTTTTCTTCGATATAGTCCTTATTGACCGATGTGACGCTCTTGCCGTCGCGTAGTGCTTCTATTATGCTTTTGCATATCTTGGGTATAGTTTGTGTAAATTTGGTTATTTCGTTTACAGGGTAGTTCCGCGGAGTAGCTCACTCTCCTAGGTTCAATTTTGGGAGGCATGGTTTTAACCTGACAGGGTGTTGTAATCAAATGCAAATCAAGTTATCTGGGAGTGCATTTATCTGTGAAGTGTTGAAGGCGAATTGCGTCGTTGAACAAAAAGTGAAATACAAAACGAAGCGAGGCTATTATTATTCCTTATCTGCGCGCCCGTGTTCCGTTCCCACGGTCGAGCGAGTCTCAGGAATGCGGCGGCGCGCGCGCGGGGCGAGCGTGGGAAAATTCCGTCCGACCCGGCCGTGCGCTCTCACACTGCTCAGCGCGCCGATGACGCAATCAGCGGGCAGTTGCTAAGCGGCGTTGCCTCGTCGCCAGGCAGCGTGCGGGCGAGAGAGAATTCCTCCGTGCCCGTCGCTCGCCGGCGT
>NW_023594260.1:0-15025 GCF_014839805.1 Manduca sexta
GAATTCAAAAAGATTTGTTACGTCGGCCCGCGCCTAAAATAAATTCCAGACTGGCCATCGAATTTTAAGCAAGACTTATCTTAATTATTGTAAGCCTTCCCAACGAAAAAAAATCATAAACAATAAAATACCATTAATACCGGCAGTTCACGTAAAACACACACGCATTCCCATTTTAAGACTATAGAGCTATTATTAAATCTGGTATATTCATTTGATTTCACTACAACCAATAAGTCTTCTTGAGGAAGTAATGCCTTCAAAACATTCTAAACAATTCTAGGCGCTTTACTTCACAATACTTTCCCCGTCACTACAAAGACACGTCGTTGCATTAGGGTGACAACCGCGCATGCCCCACTTTAACCTTGAACATACTTCCTGGTTCAGGGGCAGAGGGAAGCGTCATGCTCACCTGAATTCTAGGTCAGTGTGTCTATACAATTTACTTATGTACGGTATTCGTCTGCGCAAATCGGTCTCGAGCAAGATTTAGACAGCTATTTCATGTAAAGGATAAAAATGTCTGTTTATTTAAGTGGTAAAGATGGCCGCCACAAGTTTAATATCTCACATCGGAGATGAAAATTACTAATGAATTTATTGACTGATGTTTTAACAGTAACTTGAGTATAAAGCCCTTTAAATCCTCTTCTTTGGAATATTTTCAAGTGTTCATCGTCAGACTTCAGACGTCAGCGGTGTACTAGCTTCATTTGTTGACTGGCGAGGTACCTTTGATCGACTATTCGGGCCACTGTATTTAATGACTATCACGCAAGATTATATACAGCCAGTATCAGAATTAAAAAGGGGTGTTGATGACCCGCCAGTAGACTTGACTTACAATAGATAGCAGTGGCGTAAACTATAAACCGATTCTTGCCCGTTTTACTAAATTATTTCAAATTTTATCGTTAGAACGATGGGCAGGTTTATGGCAATTAGTACGTGTTGTGACGGGCTCCTTTTCGGAAGATCTTGCCCGTCACCACTGGTAGATGGTAATTGATGACTTTAATATGTAAACTTTTATTTATTTTGAAATTAAACTAATTTTCGGATTCTATCGCGGTTTTTTGTTTTTTATTTTTTTTCTCCCGACGTTTCGTTTCGACGTTTTATTTATTTATCATAATTTGTACAATATATTTACAGGTATCTGAAACTTAATACAATATTGTCGCTTTTAACTATAGTAACTATCGAATAACACACTATATACTACATTATTTAACATATAATATCTAATTATATTTTTTTGTATCCGCTTAATATTTCTAAACTGTGAAATATGTAAGATCTAGACTTCTATACTATTATACAAAGTTTGTTTGTTTATTTGAACGCGATAATCTCAGGAACTACTAGTTCGAATTGAAAAATTCATTTAGTGTCGGATAGCTCTTTATTCGTGGAAGGCTATAGGCTATATATAATCACGCTATGACCAATAGGAGCGGAGCAGTAATGGAAAATGTTGCCAAAACGGGTTAAATTTATTACTTTTGAGAGCTTTTGTTGCGTGCGCTACGTAAAAAGTTAAAGTTATGCAACAATCAAGTGTGACAGAATTGTTCCACTGAAAAAAAATTTTTTTTTCAAAACAAAGACCCAGCCACATCTGTATGCCTAACTGAATGCAATAAACTCATAAATTACCCAACGGATTTCTATAAAATTTGGTATGGTGATAGAGAGCCTGGTAAGGTATAGGCTACTTTCTATCCCGGGAAAAAATATAGCAGGATTTTTATCCCAGAATCCATGCTATTATATAAAGCTAAAGAATGTTTTTTTGTTCGTTTATTTGAAGGCGAATTATAGTTTCGAATTGAAAAATTATTTCAGTGTTAGAAAGCTCATTTATCGAGGAAGGTTATAGGGGGTATAACATCACGCTATGACCAATAGGAGCGGAGCATCAACAAAAAATTATGCGAAACCGGGGAAAATTGATTCCTCTTGATAGGTTCCGTTACGTGCACTCAATAAACTGTTAAAGTTGTTATCCCGGAAAAATAAATATCATGACTTTTATGACGAAAATCTTTATCCCGGAAAAACTTTCTCAAGCTGGTGGAATAGCGGGGAAATGCTAGTCCTATATACTTATCCTGCATAACAAAAACAACTCTATCGAGTACCTGAGAATATGTCTATCATGTCACTAGTCACGTTAATTATTTTAACTATTACGTCACGGCTGTTTTCTCCAGAAGATTTGTTCTTGCTGCTGGTACCCCTATGGAAGCAAATATGCACTGCGAAGGGTGGTGAAACATTCTCAAATGTGACATTTACAACCGTGTTTGGGAAGGTATTCCAATAAAGATATACTTGATGAATAATATTATTTATACAATTTAAATAATATTCGCATCTTGTGGTCAACAATTTTTAATATGTAAAAAAGAACATAGAGCAGCAACGATATTTTTGTTTTTTTATGCTTTAAATAAATGAATAATAACATTAGTATTATATACTGTCCCACTGCTGGACAAGGGCCTCCTGTACTACTGTAAGATTAGGCTAAAATCTACCACACTGGCCTGGCCTATTTATCGAACAATAATATACATACTAAAAAGATCTCTTTTCGATTCCTATCTCTATTGTATCACCATAAAGATACAAACACACGCTCGACGTCATCTCGCATGTAAGACAATATTCGCACATTGAATAAATTGAGCTCGAGTGTTAAGAGAACATGCACAACTCCTGTTATCGACATCGACCAATCAATATATCGGTTACATGGTTACATTCAATTAATATGAAACCACAAGTTGGTCGAACGTATTGCTGAATTAATCAACTGGAGCTTTGGCGAGTGCAGTTCGCCCGAGTCCGACAAGTAAGTTAGTTATTAGTTGGGTACTGAACGACGTGAGTAGCCGAGCAACTCAGGTATTCACAAGGAGCTTCACATTTAACGTGAATTTAATAGTGTATACAATATGTTATATATTAAATATTTTGAGCGTCAAATATTTCAATTATATCTGAGCAAACACATTGTCAAATGTATCATTGACGTATATTCTATAGACACGAACGTCCATTTAAACTATTTGTTCAAAATCTGAACTAAAATGGCAACTAAAACATCACTCTTATATTCACTTAAACAACATATTTGACTAATATTTTTTTATTCAAATCCATGTTTACACTTAGACTCGAGTTCTTATATCATAAGCGCCACTCCGTATACAACCACAAGCTGTCAATATTGACCATACTAAAGTCAGTAAAATGGATTGCAGTTCAATTCAGTTTAACACAGTGAATTTTCGGAACGCCAAATCTAGTACGTAGTACATATATATATCGATGAACTAAACAAACTGACAGAAGTTTTATAGCAATGACATATTTATTTCATAAACAATAAAATAAAATTAATACCGGCATTTCACAAAAAAATTGAAAGTAGGTACATATTCTCTTTAGACTGTAAGTTTACATGTATTATTGTATTTGGCTCATTTATTTGGTTTGACACGGATCACGAGGTCTGCTTGAGGAAATAATACCTTAGAAACATCCCGAATAAATAAGTAAGAAATAGACTTGCTAATAAGTACGTATATCCTCAATGGCATATAAGCAATGCCGATGTTCAATCACGAAATAATGCCACATTAATCGGGTAACTGCCCACCAAGTAAACCAACTCATTAATATCTAGAGACGTGCAAAAATGTAGATAGATTGTCCTTGAAAAATTACCTCACGGACGAAGGATCATGTAATTAGTAGGTATATTATATATAAAATGATATGTAAAATGATATATAAAATGATATGATAAGATAGATAAGGATATGTAGAATGAAAAAACAAATAAAGCTTCTAAATAGATTGTTTTTTCCGAGCCCGCATATAGTCCATGCTAGTTATGATATAAATCAGTTTGTAGTATTAGAATTTCTCAGAATAGGAGCAACGGTTCAAAAGTAGCTGCGTGTTTTCAAAATCAATAATTCTTCGTGTAAGGGTGGATAAACAATTTTATAATTCTTTATTTTTCCGAGATGCCAAGTTATTTGCTTCAGTGAAATTGGCAAAATAACAAATACCAATTGCCTGAAGGAGACGGGGGAATAATGTACTAACCCGAGCAAACTGTTGCGCTCGCAGAGCGGGAAAGGGTGGGCCGAAAGGGCAGGACTTAACGCTGCCGCACATTGACCTTACGGCGTCAGACTCTTTGAAGAGACGGCAAATGAGCAAGACACGCTCACAGACATGTTCACGGGTAATACTAGAAGAATGAGTTGAATTGAGTACTTACGTATAGTATACTAGCGCACCGAAGTTCGTGTTCATACGCGAATTATAATAATAAGCCATCAGAATAAAAATTATAGGTGACCCGACTTCACACAGGCACTTAATTATCTTTAACCAGATGCCGATGACGACGTAAAATTACCAAATAGCCACACTTGTTGATAGATATTAAATTCACAACATGACCCGCAAGACTAATCTGGAGATCATCTATCAAAATTTCATTAAAGAAGCCTATGTGTTCATTCAGGAAATGGTCTGCTAGTGTGTTATATTTCATCCAATACTGTTCAGTTGTTACTGCTTATACTTTAAACACACACAAACATCTGAACTTCACAATCTTTCGCATTTATATTATATAGTCAAAAAAATAAGGTAAGTTCACCTTTTTTCTTTAAAAAGAAAGCTTTAATATTATACAAATTATCTATTTCTCTCTTTATACGTCTCTACTAGAGATTTAAAGCGGCGATAGCCTAGTTGGGTGTGGAATGGACTGCCGAGAGGAATGTCCGCAGGTTCAAATCCCAAGAACATGGGTGGTGGACTAATGTCTAATCCCTCTCAGTAGTACAGGAGGCCTGTGTCCAACAGTGGGACAGTATATAATACAAGGCTGATATTATATATTATATAATATAACTTTTTCGCATTCTGCTATTAGTAGTTATTTTGCAATTAGTAGTGCTCTTCTAGCTAATGTATTATTTGTGAGGTTGCCTGATAAGTCTCATGTATTGCCGGCCTGGTGTTATTGTTGATTGTGAACATCATCACGATTGGAAACACACCATGTTTGAGCCACTCAATACAAAGTGAAAAAAGAACAATTATAGATATGCTACAGACATTTGCGCTATACTAGATCCGCCATTGTCATATTCAACAAATCATGACGTAACATGGGGGCAATAAATTATTGATAGTAAAATTGGAAACGGAACCGTTTACAAAAAACAGAAAAAGGCTAAAAACTTTCTTACAATACAAACTCAACTTAAATGATAACCATATAAAACTTGGTGTTAAAAACAGTCAGAATCTACTCATTCCTTCACCTGTACATATTAATATAAATAAAATATTTAATATTACTCATCATTTCGATTGCATTCTTCTAAAGACCATAAGTGTGTTGTTAGCAATCACTTGATGACTAATTCGAGTTTGCAGTAGAATCTGCATTATCCAACTTTACCAAAACTGTTAAATTTTACGAAACCAACGCCATCTGTCGCTTGGAGTTGGCACACAAACGTCCCTGCAAAATAACATAAAGTTACTTCCGCGTATCTGAACAGTTCGCAGCTATTGCATTTCAGTTCATCGAGCTTGGAACAACTTCAGATAGGGGGCGAGCCTGTCGCCTAATAGCCTTAAATCTAACAAAATCTGGGTTTTCCATGGCCAAAAAAACCTATTCTGACCCCGAAAACAACAACATTTTATACTATAGACGTTTAATAGTAATTACGTACCAATAACTATATTTATCTTGATGATTGAAAATAATTCCCACAACGGATTTTTTTTACAAGTTTATGTTAAATTTTATACCCGGCGTTTCGAAGACTGCATCCTTCAAGGCCTAATGAACTGAACGTCCGAAAAGTTTATATTAAAAATGGATTAATTGTACAATTATAAAAAAATCTGGATTGTTTACAACTCTTGAAATTCAATTGTTGGAAAACAAGGGGGCGTTTAAGAGCATTCTCTTGTACGTGGGAGTCTGTCGGCGAGACATAAGTTTTAGTTGAATGATCTCGAAACAAATAAGAAAACATTTTTTGTAAATAAAGTGAACCGTAACCCAAACAATAAACGGAGGCACTAATTAAACTGTCAAGTAATGTGCGATTTAACTTGGTAATGTTCTGTTTTTAATTCGAACGGAGTGGGATAAATTTTTAATGAAATTCCTGGGACATAGATATAGCTATTTTTATATTCTCAGTATACAATACAAATACAGTGTATTTTCGTGTACGCAACGTCTCACGTCTCTAGAAACGTGTTTGGCCACGTTAGAAAAAACCTCGCGATTACAGAGGCCTGGTGGCTTGGTGCCGCCTTTATATTGAATTCAGCGATCCCTCGCGAGATATCGTTATTGAATTCCATAAGTACCTACGTACTTACAATATGCCATTGTCCTGTTAGACCGATTTCTAAGCAAACTAGATAGTTTCACAGATTAACACAAAAAATCATCCAAACCCACTTTACCGGTCTTTTAATTTTACAAAATAAAGCCCTGTTAGTTTTTCAAAATAATTGTTTTATAAAATTTATGAATGCAAAAGCGAAGAAACAGCCAAAAAGATCGCAATTCAATCTCGCCGTTCTAAAATAATGCTTCTAAATATATTCGATAATTGGTGTTTATTTATAAGTATATAAATATATGCTAGATGTGAGAATAACATAGTCCGCGTTCGCGAAAGCGTACGCCACATTGTGCGTGATTGCATGATTGACTGCACTATTGTACCCTTCAGTGGTATTATCTGATTGTGAAAATTACGGCCGATGCACCAGTCTTTAAACAATAAAGTTTATGCTACACTGACGGAATAATCTGAACTAACGTCAAAATGTATATTTTTCTGAAATTCTGAGATTTTCTCTTCCCCTGGCACTATTCAGTTTCGTGCGTAGAAGGGAAACTTTTTGATGTGAAAATTTTTTTTTGAGTCTAACTGCATTTGCCTGTAACAGGGCTCTGGCGAGGGTTGATGATTGATGGACAGCTGGCGCTAAAAGTTAGCCCGAATATTTATTCGTGTAAAAAAAGTCTGAAATCGTGTGCTCTAACTCCACATTGGTATACGATAAAAGCAGTGGAGATGTAGCCTACAAAAGTTTGAAGCAAACCGTATGTTCCCACAGATAAACCACGCTAGGCAATTTAAGGTTTATAATCCTTTAATCATTTCCCATCCCGAATGCCTGTCTTAATAATAACTCCTTACTCAACAATACGGTTGCGTGACCCGCAACATAGATTATTACACCGTCTGACAATCATTTTAGCCTTCCCAAACAGGAACCCTTAAATGTGTACAAGCATTAATTGCATTTAGGTCTCCCGGCGGGATATCTTCGCATCCTTTGTGAAAAAGTAGGTCATGTAGTTGCAGATCGGCAATTTTTTCTTACATGTATGTTTTTTGGTATTGTGGTTTATCTTATGCAAAATGTTAACAATAAATTGACAAGATTACGGCTGATGTTTTCAAGGAAATAAATGATGTGATGAGCAAGCCGTTCAAAAACCATGTGGTATCGCACTGGGCTATTTTTAGATGTTTTTTTTTTTAATTTTATAAACGCTCGACAAAGTGGTTTCACTGCACCTGATGTTAAGCGAAGTGAAGTCTATAGAAAGTGCCACCGACCAAAGATACAAGCATCTCTGGACGGTCGGCAGTCATGTCGGCCTGCATAATTGCTTCTTCACGCTCCGTTTTAAGGACCCCACATTATAGGAAGGAGGGAACACGTGTGCTGACAAACCATTCCACAGCCTGATGGTGCGGCACAGATATGAATTACCGAGCCTTTTGGTTCACGCCGAGATGGAAGACACCATCAAGTTAAATATCATCAATAATTTCAATTCAGCAGTCGTGGCACAACCTTTAAACTAATCCAAGTACTCCTATAAATCTTCAAAATACAATTATGCGACATAACAAAAGAATTGCATTAGTTTGTGATGCGTGCGGCCCTCAGACGCCGAGTAAAACACACGTGACATTTAACTGTCCACATATGACGTTCATCCATGACTTGGAGATGATAAATCATTTCCGACATAAATCTACACTCACTTTATCCCTGAGGAAGTATGCAGAGGGCCCACTTGTGCACCCATTCCCGTCATTCCGTCTCATAATTAAGTAAGGGGGTGATACTAATACTTTGCCAACATATCTTTGTTTGTATATAGATCATTTAAACTATAAAGTAATAGCGGAACCTCGCCCCATATGTGAGACACAATTGTTACCTAACTTCGATTATATTAAAAGACCAATTTGGAATCATTTAGTAATAGTGTAATAAAGAAGTATTTAGTAATAGTGCCGTTATATATTTTAAAATAAATTGCTAATCTGACTTAAGATCAACTTGTAAATTATCTGAATCCAATGTGTATTCGCTCTCGGGTTCAGGCAGCGAATCTAACATAGTGGTATATTCTCTTTGGCAGCGAATGCCTCTCCATTTCTTTTCCATTCATAATTTACTTGCAACTTCCACCACTGACCATTATTTTTCTGTTGGCTGTGTTGCCAATGTATTAAAAGTTGATAGTTCAATTAATAATTATAATATAATATAAATCTGATTGTAGTAATTTCTTAACAATTTATGAACATCTGAATATGATTTTATTATTAAACCTTACAAACATAATTTTAAATTTTCATAAAATCGTTTCATGAAAAGATATACATAATACATATATGAATCATTGATTAAATTGCAATGTATCACTAACTATTATAAAAGTGTTTTTAATTTTTTCTTTCATAAGAACTCTCTCCTGACAATAACAAACACAACAAAAAAAAATAGTGACATCGGTCCAGCCGCTCACGCGTGATGGCGTGACCAAGGGAAATAGGGATTTATATACCTGGAAGCCTTTCATCAATATTTTTTTCCAAAAGTATGGATAAAACCTAAGCTTGTTATACCTTGTTAGATAGTTATTGAAACGTAGATATTTTTAAGCACATATGCCGAGTATCTTTCATACATTTATTTTTCAATATTTCAAAAAGATAAACTAATAAAAATAAAATCATTGAAATTAAACTAATTTCAATGATTTTATTTTATTAGTTTCGAAGACTTTGAAGCCTTCAAAGGAAGGCTGCAAAGTCTTCGAAACGTCGGGAGAAAAATAAAAAACAAAAAACCGCGATAGAATCCGGAAAATTAGTTTAATTTCAATGTCTAACTTTCGCATAAACATAAGAAATCATTATAAAAATAAAATCGTTACGGATTTGTTTCTTTTTTTTGTAATTAATCGTTTGCTACAACGCAGTCGGTTCATGAATCTTAAATTTTTGTGTTAATAATAATAAAACAACTTGTCTCCGACACAAGAATAGTAAATACTCGTAAATCAAATGATAGAAACTAAAAAAAAATAGGCAAATAGAAAAAAATTACTGGATTTTCTAAAAAAACTTTAAAGTCCAATATCTTGAAAACGGTTAGTTTTGGGATATGGTGTTTCATAGTGGAAGTAGTCCGAAATGATGGAAGCTATAACCTCTTAAAGGATCTAGGTGGACTTAACATGTAACCCTGTATATATATAATTTAATCAGATGACGCTGGCATCGTATGATTTACGGATTTCTAGCGAGAAAGGCTTATCATGCGTGCGAAGCAACGAAAAACATATTCAACATATATTCTTCTTCTTTTTGCATGCCATGGGCGTCTATAAATTGCGATAACATTTAAATTATGGCTATTACTAATTTATATAGTAATTACTAATTTTAATCTATCATGTTAGCGATCCTTAAATAAAAAAATAATTAACAACCTAGTGCTAAATATTATAAAGAAAATTCGACTTATACTTTTATACAAATGGTTGACGTTCTAACAAAGCGACACGACTACCCACAAACAATAACAATACACAGACTGCATCACGAAGCACAATGTGGCATGACACTGAGCCTGTCACTAAGACGCTAAGACGTTACATGTTATTTAATGGACCCATACATCGGATTAATGGATGCTTAAAGAAATAAAACCTGTATAAAACGAGTTAACCCTTACATCAATAAGGGATAATTATTAATTATCGCTCCTAAGTATTAAATTTCGCTTAATTCTTATGAATAATAAAAGAATATTCGAGCACGAAATCAACCTGTAAACGGTAAACATATTTGCAGGGATTAAAAAAAATAACCAGAATTGAGCCCTTTAAAGGATAACATTTCCTGTCCTGGTTGTTTCTGATAATAACCATGCTATATAATTTCGCAATTCACGTCTGTATTACTATGCAAACCTCCCCTAACCATTAAAATGAAATTACAACGTTCCATTTCTAACGAACGCCTATGCGAAATGTTTTAGCAAACTATCTTGTCCTCGGAATGGGGATAACACTTTCTAAAGCGTTCTAAATAGTAATGAAGACGCTTGCCAACCTTCGTCCACGTGGCTACTGACAAGCGACTCGAAGTTTTGATCACGTAGCCTACCAGTCGCTCGTAAGTAACCGCTATACAATTTCACTATGTTCCACACATGAACAACAACGCGTTTGATATCTGAACATACGAGCATCACATAAAATTCCATGGGCGAAAGGTTTGAGAGTTAAATTTTGCGAACCCAAGACACAGCCCTGAAAGGAGTCTGACCACTACATATATTAGACAGTAAGGAAACGATCTCGTGGACGTCTCATACGTTCAATATAAAGAATATTATTGACACGTTCCTGCCTCGATCATAATATAAAACGGTATAATGTGCAATCTCCTTAAAATGTAGAGTATCACTATCATCTTACCTATTATTTGTATCGCAAAAGGCGCGCAGATTAATAATTGAAAGGTTAAAGGTATGAAGAACGTTTTTGTCAAGCTAAATTAACAATAATTGACTTCAACGACATGTAAATAAAAAGGGATCATATACTTATGAAGGACATCTTTTTAAACTTCTACATCATTAAGGGATAGGTTTTTAAAATCTACTGATTCTTTAGTATGCTTATTTTACTTTTAATATAAGTGTTATTTAGTGCCAACCCCTTAGGAAATTAACTTGTATTTGTATACAGCATCTATAATGTATTTATAATGTTTATATAGATAAGACAGTTAAAAGCACATAAATAATCTATACTGCTATACTATTATATAAAGCTGCAGAGTTTGTTTGTCTGAACGCGCTAGTCTCAGAAACTATTGGTTGGTTTAGAAAAGTTATTTTAGTGTTAGGTAGCCCATTTATCGAGGAAAGCCAGGCTATATAACATCACGCTATGACCAGTACGAGCGGAGCTTGAATGAAAATTGTTACAAAAACGGGGAAAAAATATTTCTTTCAGGAGTTTCCGTTGCGTGCGCTACATAAACTGCTAAGGTTATGCAACAATCAAGTATGACGGAATCATTCCTCTTTAATATAATATATGTATTTTAAAACAGAGTCCCCTTTCCTGTCTGTCTGCCTATGGAAACCGATAAACTCAACAGATACCCAAAGAAACATGATGAAAAATTATATGTTTGGGTCCCTGGCAACGACATGGGATATTTCTAACCCGGGAATATACGGGGGTCATTTTGACATCGTGTTACAAAATGTAATCACATAAGTACTGATATATTTGGAAAAAACACTGTACAATAAGTTACTTGAGCCGTAGATGTAAAATAAAAAGTATAAGTTTCGAACAAAATAAATATTAATAAAAAATAATTTTCATGAACCGCACCCTAAATCCACTACTACTGCTCTAAGAAAATTCGTTGCAGCGGCAGTCAGAAATACACAAACGCACACGCCATATTGGCATTAAACTACTAAATGATAAAAAAATCAGAAAATTAAAACCAGGATTTTTCGTGGATATATAACTTATTAATGGATGATTTTTGGCACAATGTCAGCAAAGGTGAAGACTAGTATGTGGTTTAATTTAATAACGCAATGTCAAAATGACCTTGTATACTATAGCGAGACTTTTATCCCGAACAACTCTTTAGCAATTAATTATAATAAGTTAATAAGCCTTTCTATCACTATAAAATAAACAGAGTTATTTCTGGAACCTACGTTTATTTGTTAAAGTTAACTATTCAGGAAAACTGGGTCTACGTAAAAATAACTTCGGAGCTCGGGAGTTGACCTCCACAACGCTTTGATTTAATCACAACCTTCTAAGAAAGGACAAAAAATGCAAAGGTATTTTTAAAAGCTCTAAATTGAATATTGTCATGGCTGAATTTTAAATACTATTTCGTTGCAAATATTATTGAATACCCCGATTTATACTGTACTAATATTATCATGAAGAAAAGTTTATAAAGGCTCTGAAACTACTGAATAGACTTTGAAAATTGTATCAGTAACAGAAAACTACTTTGTTCCTATAATCTAGCCTATCTTTTTATGCCGGGAAATATTCATCCCGGAAAAGCTGTTACACTCGCGCGCAGCTGACGACAAAACTAGTTTTAAAGAAAAATAAGAGAATCGTACCAATAAATATTACTTATTAGTGCCCAAATTAAGTATATAAAATTCAATAGTAATAGAATTTTATATGTCTGGTCGGAATCATAATATACTAGCTGCTCACGAGTTCGCTCGCTTAAAGAGCCTTTCCGGGCACAAAAGTCTCTAACACACTATAGCGCCATCTATATAAAAAATATTATTTCCAATGGTCGCAAATTAGCAGGATAAAACAACCTATGTGTTAATGCAGTACATGGTCAATCCAAGTGCCAAATTTAATCCAATATAGTTCAGCTGTTTCTACGTTTACTTTTAACAAACAAACATTTTTACATACACTCATTTATAATATTAATAAGTAGTAGGATTCTTAAACACAATGCATATTTAAAATTACAAAATATATTTTTGCGTGTAATAAAATTTTGATGACATTTAGGTAGTAGCGGGAATCGAACCTCATTTTTTTTAACCAACTATTCGACTGCTTTATCGTAGATATTGATCTTCAGTTACGCATTGAACAGTGTATTAAGAATTATTATTAAAATTAGTAAAATTATGTCTAACTGTGTTCTTAGCGTAAAATAATCACAACCGTGGGATGCTTGGTGTAGATCTCCAGTTATATCTCTACCTATCCTTTCGAGGATACAGATACATACTTACGCTATACGTGTTACGTATTTCAAATAGAGTACAGTCCTCTTTTCTATATAGAGCCAACTAATATTCGTTTCCTGCGAAATCATTCGTCGCTACACTCGTTTCCGCTGGTGCATAGTGCAAACATCCTAGCGTGCATCTACCTACGACCTGATACAATGGCGTAATAACGATTTGTTTTTCTATTCGTCGCAGTAAGATAAAAAAAATAATAATAAGACAACAAAACACCTTACATCCGAAAAAAAAATTTAAGTATGTGCGGGTACCAATCAGCCAAAATAATTGTTACGCAATTTTCATTTTCAAATAGTGTACCTACTTAGACAATGATTATTACATTTTTATCCTGGTAAAAAAATACAGTTTTTAATATTATTCCTATTGTTATTAATTTATTTGCACACCATTTCACTGTTTAAGTATGTATTCCTCAGTTCAAAAATTCACAAGATCGTTAACTGCAGGTCAAATCACAAAACAATCTCTTTATGCGTCTGTATAATTTTAATTCTTTAGCATAACAACGGATAAGTTTGAAAACCAACATCTATATAGAAAATTTAACAAAGAAAATAATATACATATGTATTTTAATGCATTGATTTTTGTTTACTTTCAATCAGTATTTGATATTTGTAAACTGAATGAAAAAAAAACTTTTACCTGCTTCGAATGCGCACGATGCCGCAACTGCCAATAATAAACTTTGAACTGTGAGATAAAAAAAAAAGAAAACACTAATGAGCGACACTTCAATTTTTTTTAACAATACACATCATACACTGTCTACCGATCGGTTGAAACAATTAAGTACAAATAAAGTTTGAAGGGCGAGACGTTTACCTTGCATGAGATGCTGTCAGACAATAATCAACCGCCGGACAACACTTTTCACATCAAATACACAAACACATAAAAATTACACTTGTACCCACTAAATACGATGCATTTGTGATAACTGCAGTGGGCTACATTTTGCATTCACGAACTTGCCTTTGAAAGTAAAATGAGGGTAGATTCTTAGGACAAAGATTTACAAATAATGAAATGTACGTCTCAACTAAATGCTAAATCAACTCCGTTAAATGAATATAAATCAGTCAATTTCAACTGTCCTGATTATGATATTCGATAATGTTAATATTTAAATTACGCGCCTAAATAAATCAAGAACAATGACCTAAGGCAACGGGAATCTGCCATTCATGGTCCTGGCCTTACAATGCGACGACATCCGGGTCCATTAAATAAAATAATTGGTAAGCACGGAGATTAATCATAATTATATTGTTTTAAATTATTTAATATAGTTATTAAGCCTTATTAGAAAAGCCTTGTGACTAAACTACAGATTATTAAAATGCTGAAACAATACTACAAATATAAATTTCATATTGAGTACTGGAAGACGGATAAACTATTTTAAATCCTAGTAATAATATGTTGACGGAAACTAAAACTATTAGAAGGAATTTGTTCTTAAATGTGCGGATTGAAGAATAATTGTTGGCAATACTGATATCGCCTGACATTCCAGAGTACATACTGATTCTGAATCTGACGTTTCAACTTTCAAGAATTGTCAAACATAACCACACGCGTATAAATAAAAGTGAAGTATTGATTTATTTATTTACAAAGGCGATAGTACACTCGACAGTGCTTGTATAAATCATATACTTAAATTCAGTATCAAGATGCAACGTTAAAATACAGCAAATGCAAGTGCAGAATCGTCTCAAAGTGGTTAGGCAGAAAGATTATGAAGGTGACATCGGATCGAACTTAGGATTGTCTA